>NW_026555343.1:28510335-28686879 GCF_029017545.1 Prosopis cineraria
GCATTTAATTTTAATTTCATTCAATCTTGGATAAGAGAGAAATTGACATCTAAACTATAAGTTCAGAAACATATTGGACTCTGACTAAAACTAACTTTTGCTATAATTAATGCCATCTTCAACAAAAGTTTACTTTAATCGTTGGTTGACCCAAAAAGAATCTCAAAAATTATAAAAAAAGATTAATTGTGCCATTTTTTAAAAGTTGAAAGAGAACATTGAATCAAAAATAAATTTAGAGTCTAATATGCTCCTCAACCTATAGTTTATATGCCAATTTACCCTTTTTACCTTTTATTTATTTATTTTTGGATGTCAATATTAGCCAATTGTCTGGTGAATATTATCTTTAATGATTTTTTTGAATTTGTATTCAGTGCAAATAGCTGTTTAGCATGCTTTAACATCTTGTCGTTTATCTTTATTTTTAGAGGTTCTGCTTTGGTGAATTCTAATTTTTTCATCGGGAAATAATATTTAATATTTTTTATTAATTCTTAGGATAAAGTGATATCTTCTTGATTGCTGTAATAATTACTCAAGGGCTCTGATTATGTGCTATTTGATTTTGATCTAGATTTACTGCATATTCAGACTCAACATTCTTCATTGATATAAATAGTATGGTGTTAATGTAAATATATTACCAAAAATTAAGTTAAATTAAATTTATATTAGATTTTTATTTAAATTATTTGCATAAAAGATTTCATTTCAGATTGTATGAAATATTTCTTATATATATATATATATTCAATAAATATATATATATATATATTTGTTGCTAGTTTAGAATTTTTATATTCTTCTAAGATGAAAAATCAAATTCCCAAGCATTAATATCATAATAATAATAAACGTATATACAGTATTCGTTGTTCCATAAGACATTATTTCCCTTAAATTTGATATCAACTAGTGAATTAGTAAAATATTTTTATAAGTACGGGACATCTATTATTTTTTACGAATTTTTGCAGGAAAATCATTTCTAGAGAAATAACTTGCAATGCACGCATTCTCGATATTGTTCTACACATAGTGGGGACATTTAATTATCATCAATAATGTTAATAGAGTTAAAGAGCAATTTGATCTCTAAATTATAGGTCTAAGAGCATTTGGAATCTTAAACTTATTTTTTGTGCAATGTTTCCCCTCTATTTTTTAAAATGTTGTAATATAGTCCCTAACTACTTTGAGAAAAGTTAATTTTGATCAATAGTTAATCAAAAAAACAAAAAAAGATCAAGAAATTTATAGAAAAGGACCAAGAAAATTGAGGGGGCAAAGTTAACTTTTGTTAACAATAGGAGTTATATGTGTATTGTTTTTTTAAGATGAGGAGGAATATCATACAAAAAATAAGTTGAGGGTCCCAGATATTTTTGGATATATAGTTTAGGAGTCAAATTGCTATTTAGTACAAGTAGAGCATAGAACAAATTATAAAATTAAAAACATATCTGTTATAAACAGATACAATGTGAAGTAGGCCAGGAAAAATTTATCGAGAAAATAGCAATTAAGGATCACTGACCAAAAATTCTATTAGTTAAGGACCAATTGTTATCAAAACTTGAATGAATAATTGTTGATAAATAAGCTCGAATGGACTATTATTAATTTAGAATCAGCTATTATTAAAAATCTAAATAGATTCTTATCGATAAAAGACTAGCTCGAATTAATAAATATCTATTTAGGTTTAGACAACAATTGGTTCTTAACTGATGTAATTTTGGTCGGTGACTTGTGATTGCTATTTTTCCAAATTTATATCTCTTCAAACCAAATTTTCAAAGATTTCTCTGTTAATACATTTAAAGTTCTGTCGGTAGAACAATCATCCTAATTAAGAACTAATATTTTTAAACCTTCATTGCTTCAACACACGAAAAACATCAATATATAATTGGCTATGAGTGTACCATTGCAGATGATGTTTTAATAAATTAATTCAAATCTGTTTAATGGTGATTTTTTATATAATTACTTAATCTAGACATACTGTAATTTAGATCTTGCATGATATTTTATGTTAGTAACGACAATTTCAATATTTACCAATATATAGTAAATATGTTTTTAAGTACATTAATATGTACAGATTGAGAATAGTTATAACTACAAGTAAGCATATGTGTATTTTTCAATATCCATTACAATTGTATATACACGTACTGGCATAATTCAAAAATATAGATGACCAAAATATGTAATTCAAATATTCAGGCACACTGATCAAAGATTAGATTAATCCACAAATCTTATTATATTCTTGTGGACTTTTATTTAAAAAAATATTCATGGAAATGGATCTCTGATTTGCAACATAACGAATAACAACAAAAGGGAAGGAAAAAAAAAAACAAGAGAGCAGAAATAATAAACGCAACGGCAACTGAAACGAAAAGTGAGAAAAATCAGCCAATGCCATCTCAATTTTGCGGAGCTTGACAGCATATTAATGATTCAGAAATGCTTGTAACATCTTTGGCTAGGAGAGAAAACAAAGAAGGTGATTGTGTGTGAACCCATCCAATTGGACTCACCTCCTTGAGTACAGAAGTAGCTATGAAGTCTGCTACACAATTGTCTTTGCACGAGACAAAGGAGAGGGAAAACCAGCCTTTGACACCATAAGCGCTAAGATATCATCAGTGATGCTATTACTCTGGCATTCACCCAAACTTTTTGATCTTCTTGGATACAACGTACCAGATTAAAGCAATCACATTCAAAGATAATTTTATTATAGCTTAAGTTCCTAGCCAATAAGAGGGCTCACTTCAAAGCTAAAGCCTCTATATAAAAGCTGAGACTGATTTGACTTTATCACCAAACCCCCAACAAAGTGACCAGCCTCATTTTTACAAACTATTCCAATAGCGTTTGCACCATTTGTTGGAAGAAAGGCAGCATCACTATTGATTTTTAAGAAGCCCTCAGGAGGAAGAGTCCAGCATTGATCTTTGCTGTGCTGCTCTTACTCTTCATTGTGAAGAGGACCTTATTTGATTGCCTTCCATTGTTCATATAAAGAAGATCTGGCCATATCAATTACACAGGTAGGACTAGGGTCTTTGTGACTGAAAACTTTGTCACTTCTAGTTTTCCAAATGGTCCAAAGTAGCCAACAGATATGAGATAGTTCAAAATCATTTAAAACTCTAGCAGCAGAAGAAATAGAAGTCCATCAAATCCTAAAATTTGTGACATTAAGCACACAAACTTTCCTCACTGCCAAACTAGGACACACCTTACCCAAGGCCAATTGAAGAACAAATGCTCGATGGTCTCTGGCTCTTTCTTACAGATTGGGCATAAATTTGATCTTCCTCTATGCCTTTTAAATAATGCATCATTAGTGGCCACATCATTTGATAGACACCTCCAAATAAAATGAGCAATACGAGGAAGAGTTTTAACTTTCCAAAAGGCCTTCCACGTCGATTTTGTGATGATAGCGGAAGTCGAAGGTGTGATGCAATCAAGTGCTACAGATTCCATAGCTTGCTCATATCCTTGATGGACCATGTACATCCCATTTCGTGCAGGGTGCCAAAAACATTTATCCACCATGTTATTTAAGGAGCAAGGAATGAGATTAACATCAGTTGCCATATCCTTTGTTATTAAATGCATTATGCCTGTCAAAGTCCAGCTTCTATCTTCAATAATGCTAGCAACTAAAGTGTCGGATTTCTTCAATTCGGGGTCATTAATAGGCATGCAGTTTAAACTGTGAAAGGGCTAGTATCGACCTATCTTTCCAAAGCTCGACCGAATTCCTATCACCAATCTGCCAGCAGAAATCCTTCTCTAAAAATAATTTGCCCTCCAAAAGACTAGTCTAGCACCATAAGACACGTGAGCCTTTTTTTGCATCTAAAAAATGAGAATTAGAGAAATAATCCCTTTAATGACCTTAGCCCATAAAGCATTAGGATTATTCAATAACCTCAAAGCTGTCTTGGCCAATAGGGAATTATTGAAGTAGATAAAGTCTTTGAAACCCAATCCACCTTCATTCTTTGGTTTTGAGATCTTGCCAAGCTATCCAGTGAAGGTTTCGGCCCACTGTGTTACCTTCCTACCAGAAATTAGATATAAAACTATCAATTCCTTGCAAGTTTTGATTGGGAATTTAAAACACGTAGAAGAAGTGAGTATAGCATTTATAATAGATTTAATCATAACCTCACGGCCTGCCTGCTTGAGATAGGAAATTTCAACTCCAACATTGTACTTTCTTAACCATATGATCTCTAAAATAAGACATGCTTGGTATTAGGTTTTGCCACACACTAGGGACCCCTAAATACCTTCTTGGATCATTAAAGTCACTAATACAGAAAATAGAACACACTGAGGCTTTGGTATTTTGTGGGAGTATTAGCAGAAAAGAAGATAGCAAATTTCTCCAGGTTAGCTATTTGACCAGAAGCTTCATAATAGTAATGCAGGATTTTAACTAGCACCCTACAATTTTTCTTATCTGCATTCATGAAGAAGAGGGCATCATTTGCAAAGAAACTATGAGTTACCTCTAGGCAATGTAAACTCATTTTTATGCCTTTCAAACAATTTTATTCTTCATGCTTAACATCATGCTAGAAAGAACTTCTAAGACTAGGATAAACAAGTAAGGAGATAAGGGGTCCCCTTGTCTTAATCCTCTGCCTGGTTTGATTGAGGCCACTTTAGTCCCAGAGAGACACAAATTAACACAAACCGAGCTTACACAATTCATTATAAGCTTCACCCATTGCCCACAAAAACCAAATTTCAACAGAACATGTTCTAAAAAATTCCCATTCTACTCTATCATACGCCTACTATCACGCTTCCTTCATAGGTAATAATACACTTCATGAAAAATAATTATATTATCATGGATTAATCTACCCGGAATAAATGCCTCTTGAATGTGAGACACACACCTATCTAGGAAGGTTTCATTCAAGTGGCCAAAATTTTTAAGAATATTTTAGATGGAAAGTTACATAGGCCAATAGTGTGAAATTGAGTAACAAATTCAAGCATATCCACTTTAGGAGTCAACATAATGTTGGTTTCATTTAACCCATCCACAATATCTTTGCCTTCAAACAAATTAGAGACAAGTTGATACATACTATCCCCAACCTCCAACCAAAAAGATTGATAAAATTTACCTGAGAACCATCAGGCTCGTGAGCTTTGAGGAGCCAAGGCTAAATGCTGCTATGCGACCTTCCTCTTTGGTAATTGGTAGCAGCAACTAGGAGTTGATATCCTCATTTATATAGCTATCCAAATGAGCAAGGAGCTCATCAAAAGATCAGGGTGGAGTGGCCGTAAAAAGATTGGAGAAATGCCGTGTAAAATCATTTGCAATATCTGCAGCTTCTCTTATCCAAATTCCCTCCTCATTTTTAATCTTCAAAATATTGTTTTTTTCCTTCTCATGATAGTAGTTAAATGAAAGAACTGAGAATTACAGTCCCTCGCTTGTAACCAGACACTCTCGATCTCTATCTCTAATACAACTCTTTTTGGTCAATAAGCTTCTTAATTTCAGTAGTTAACGTATTTGCTTGCCTAATGATGACTTCCAATATTTTACTAAATTCATTGTTGTTTTAATGCAATTGGAAGTATTTTTTTGAATTTATTATAAAAATATGATTGAGTGGATGATTGTATGTGAGAATAGACATGGAAATGTGTTAGAAGTTAGTGGACCAATTTAGAATTAATTACGTATTTTATACATATAGGGACGCCTAATTTATAGGCCAAAAGATAAAAATTATGGAGCTCAAATTCAAGGAAGTAAATATGAAAAGAAAATCTGCATAGATCATGTTTGTTACAGCAACTTTAGTAAAATGCACAGTTTAATCTTTAGCAAACCTCATTTTTGACCATTCCTGACTTCCAACAGTTGTAGAACATCTAGAGAGAGCAAAAGGAGCCAAGGAAGGGGTTAGAAAAGATTGGGTTTAGTGGAGAATTAAGGATTTTGTTCAAGATTTCTTCGATTAAGCTTTTCTTCCCCTTCTTCTCTTTTCTTTGCTTTATATATTGCTAATTTTACTGTCATTAAGGCCATGAGTGGCTGATTTTCTCTTAATCTAAGGTAGTTATGAACTGATTCTTGGATTAGAGCATGTTTAAACCATTTATTTAAGCTTAATATTAGTTTTGTTTACTTAATCTTGTGCTTATTTGACTACTTAATGTTTGGCCACCATTAAGTGTGAATTTGGGGGTTTAGGTTCTGCCTTTGAAGAGAAAAATCTAATTAGACCATTAAATTAAAAAATGTGAAATTATAATTTATTCTAATTTGCCAATAGAATAGGAATATACCTATTGGACCCATATAATTAAATTAGAGTGAGTTTGTGCCTTCTTGCCTCTTGGGTATTTATGTTAGGAATAAAATATTAATTCCAGAGAGGGGTGTAATTAATCAAAAGATAATTATTTCTATTAATAATCTAGATTAGCAAATTAATTTTAAGTGAATTTATTTGGGTAATTACATGCTCTATGAATTGAAAAAGGGATTAACCACCCTAGGTTGCCTTGATTGTTTATGGTTGTTGGAACTTTTATTTTAGTGCATTCATGTAATTTTAATTTCTTAATTCGTGAAATCAAATCCAAAATTGCTTTTCTTGACTTAAATGAAAATGAAAAATTTATTGTCTAATTATCAATTAACTTGATTCTCTGTAAGAACGACCTTGATTTATCACATACTATTTTTACGACTCGTACACTTGTGAAATTCATTACATATTTTTGTGCATCAAGTTTTTGGCACAGTTGACGAACAATCTTGGCAATTGGTGATTAGAAATAGAGGACCTTAAGTAGTTTTTAGCTTGAGCATTTATTTTGTCATTTTATTTTTTTCTCTTATTTGTTCAGTTAGATTCTTGATCTTATTTTTTGTTCTTGCAACTCTATTTTGTATGCCATGTAAGGCTAAGTTAAAAAAAGACACCTATGTGAACAAGGAGTCTCAAAAAGAACCTTGGAAGTATTTCATCTCAAACTCAACCTTCAACCGGTGAAAAGGTTACGAAAGAAGAGATGGTTGAGGATGAGAATGATAGGCTGTGTGTTAATGATTTCTTAGGTAGTCAAGCTAGAGGATACCAATCTGGGATTAAAGTTCTTGACTTCTAAGTAAACAACTTTAAGATTAAGCAAACTATGCTTAAGATAATTAAGATGAATGGGCAATTGCTAGAAATCAAGATGAGGACCCTAAAAGACATTTGGTCACCTTCCTTAATATTTAAGACTCTTTCAAGTAGAATGGAGTTTCTTAAGATGTTACCCATCTTCGACTCTTCCCTTACTCTCTACAAGGAAAAGCTAAGGATTGACTCAACAATTTGGAAGAGAATAGTGTCTTATCATGGGATGAATTGGAAGGAAAGTTTAGATCTAGATTCTTCCCATATAACAAGATGGTTGATGATAGAGCCAACATTATCAATTTCAATCAACACTTTAGTGAACACTTGCATGAAGCTTAGGAAAGGTTCAAGCAACTAGTTAAGCAGAGTCCTGGGCATAATCAAGAAAGATGGGTTTTGATTCAAGTTTTTAGTAGCAGGTTGACACCTGAGTCCAAGTCTAAAATGAATGCAATCATAGATGGTGGGATTACAAGCAACCAGTGAACTATGTTTGGAATTGTTTAGATGATCTTACTGCTAATTACATCCAAAACAACAATGAGAGGAGATCTAGGAGACAACTAGAGAAAGTTGCTAATGACTTTTCATCTTCCCAAGTGGTGGCTATGCTTCAAACTCTTAATAAGAGATTTTATCGCCTTAAAGCACCAGTTGATCAATTCAATGGTAGACATATTGGAGTTCATGCTATATATGCTCCATGTGATTATTGTGGAAATGTACATGTTACTAGACAATGCCCTTTCTCTCAACATGTAGAAACAGTGAACTATGCTAGAAATTATCATGGTGACAATCAAATCAATCCCCACTCAAACACTTACAATGCTGGGTGGCATCATAATCATAATTTCTCTTGGAAGAATGGCATGTCTCTCAACCAAGCATGTAATAACCTAGGAATTTTAAAAATATATATATATATATATATAATATATATTATGTGTTTTAATTGTATTTGTATTAATTTTAGAAATATTTTACGAAGAACGATTATTGGTCTAGTGGGAGTTGTATTGATAATTTATTTTTATCAAGTCATGAGTTTGATTATTGCTGATGCAAATAATAATAATAATAATAATTAATAAAAGAAAGAAAAAAGGATTTTTTTTATTTTTGTTTCAGCCTTACAAAATTACCATAAAGCCCTTTTTTTAAAATAAAAATCAAACACCACTAGAAGTTTTTTGGATTCCCCTTCACTTCTGTTTGCTGCAACGAGCTTGGGAGTTCTTCAAGAAATTTCATCTTCCTCCTCGCTGATCGTTCGTTGTTGGCAATTATGGGGGCATCGTCCACCGCCGTTGTGGGTGTTAGGAAGCTCGCAAGTCCTCCGTTCTTCCTCCTCTGTTAGAGATGCAACTGTGAGTGTGCTGTCATTCTTCTTCTTTCTCTTCTCTGTGCTGTAATTTTTTTTTACTCCTTTCCTCTTTGGTTCTAGCAGCAATGTGAAGGCTCGTCCCTCCCCCTTCATCCTTATTCGTCCATCGCAGTAAGGAGTTCTAGTGTGGTCACAATCGACCTTCTCCCCTGTTCTGTTTGTTGTAGAGAAATCATCGAGGTAGAGGTGCTGGTGTGGAAGCCAACCTTCTTTCCTCTCCCCTGTTCAGTGTGAGTTTTGATCTCTCCTTCCCTTCTCTATTGCTACTTGGTGATTTGAGATATAGAAGCTTCAAGCTTTCTTCCCACTCATTCTGTATGCGCGTGCGATGTCTTGTGATTTAGTTGGTGATTTTTTTTCCTGTTGCTGTGAGTATTAGATAGGGATGAGAAATTGATTCAAGCTGAAATCTTTAGTGCTAAAAACTAGACGATAATTGATAGATTTTATTTTCTATGGATTAAGGCTGATTTTTGTTGTTGAAGGAATGGAATTTGGTAAGCTAGATTTGTTCAAATATTGATATTAGAGTTAAAAATGATCTTGTATTGAATGAATGGAACTTGGGAAGCTGATTAAATTAAATAATTATGTTAGAGGATCTTTGAAAAATGGAAATTGGATAGGAAGAAGCTTAGTATAGGTTTGAATTATAATGCATATGAAATGTTCGATAAAATGCTTGAAAGGAAGTTGAAATTAGAAATAGAGATGTTTGAGAAAGGTGGAATTGCCCGTGCTATTTCTTTGAAGTTTTTGAATTGAAGTTGTAGGAAGTCCAATAAAATCCTATTATATATATATATATATATATATTTAAGGAGATTGGAAGAGAAGGGAACTTGATGTCATGGTTTAAACAATATTGCTTACAAGGTGTTTGGAGTAATGCTTGTTAGATGAATCTGACATATTATGATAGGATTCTTGTGATGCTTGTATTGTTGTGAGTCAAAACACCATAGAAGACACTTCATAATGAAAAATTAAGGCAGGAATTAGAGATTTGTGGAATAAGTATTTTGATTAGTAATTCAAAAGCTAGAATTGATATGTTAGTGTTATGTTAGTCTTTGGAATTTTTAAGGAATAATTGATGCAATGTTTGGAGAGAAAAAAAAACTATCTATTTTTATCTTTGAATAAATTTGGGTTGTAAATTTCATATTGTTCAATGTATATAGAAATGACTATAGTATTATTTGAATAATAGGAATTTAAGGACCTCTAGTTGTTGCAGAAAGGTTTACTTTGGAAGTAAGTTATATGTTTGGGAATCTATTAGGTAAGTGGATAGCATTTCAACTGATTTATCAATAAAAAATTTTTCAAATTTTTACATAGATCATTCAATAAAAATTATATTACATATTTAATATTTTAATTAAATTATTTTTATTTTTATCTTGGAAAATTATAAAAAAAATGTTAAAGGATATTTGAATTATGGCATATGTATGTGTTCTTCCTAACGAAGGATACTTTTAAAATTGATGAGATTATTTCTATCGACTCTAGTTATTTTTGGATTACTCAATAAATGCCAAACATGGACATTAGTTATAAAATTTTATTTTGGCATATTTTTAACGTTCAAAGCTATTCATACGAGTTTGACTTTGAAAATGAGAACTGTATTTTTATAGTGATGATTTTCTCACATGTCTGAAAATGGATTTGGAGGGGATTTTATACAGAACACTGGTTGTTAATGGCAGTTCCATTGGCCCTTGGCACCCCATGGTCAATGACTAGCTAGTTAAATTTTTGTGAGCTTTGTTCTCATGTTTGTTATTCATGAGTTTAGCACATGCGTTTGTTTTCTTAGCATAAGTCGCATTTGGTTATTTACCCTTATAGACTATGTGTCCACATTTATTTCGTAGCTTAGGCTACATTTGGTTACATATTCTCGCGGACTGTGTGTCCATATTTATCTTCGTGGCATAAGTCATATTTGGTTATTTATCCTTGTGAACTGTGTATCCATGTTTGTGAATTGTTCTGATAAATCCCCTAAAAATATGTAAATTTTTTATTAATTGGTGATTTCTTACGTAATGGTTTTTAATTTAGTAAGTACTATTATTTTATTATTTATTCAATCATTTTAACTTATCAAAATCAAATGTTAAAGCTGCTTTGTCATTATAGATTTAAATGTTCTTATCATTAAAGTATATAGAACTTTTATTTCAAGTTTACAAATTTATTTACATTGAATTACTTTCTCTTTAATTTATGTAATTATTATATTTTATTCATTTTGATTTTACAAAACAACATAGTTGGGATGTTATTCACTGAAAATTATTTTTGGTCTCAGATAGCATAGCTGACCTTGTACCTCTGTCAGATCAATGAAGAGATTCGCTTCTGGATTGAAGTTCAGATGTCATTTTGGTTAACCTCTATTTTGATGTAAAATCACAATTTATACATTGTATCTCTATAAATAATGTTTTAGGTGCTCCACATAGGCTGTGGTTAGGATTCTTGTTCGATTACCTATATTGTTGATCTGTGGATAGGAGTTGAGCTTCCTATTGCTATATTGTGTGAAAATGTTCTTATAATATTTTTGAAAAGTTCTATTCTCAAGGAAGGTGCCATTGGATTTCTATGAAAATTTATGAGTTTGGTTATCATAAAAGGCATTTTATTAATTAACTTCACTCAGTATGATAGATACATGTATGATTGCAGAAGGCATTTCTCAAGTTAAGATTTAAGAGATGTAGTTTATGTAAGTATTCTGTGTCGGTCACTCTTTAAAATCTTGGGGCGTGACAAAGCATCTACTTCTAGTGCAAGGCTAACTAATCCTCCTAATTTTTCTCCATTTGAAAGGCAATCTATTCCTATCCAAGAGCCTAAAGTTGATTTAGAGGATGTGTTAGCCAAATTAATGACTACATAGATAAAGAATAATTAGGAGCAAGCAAATATTAATGCAAGGTTTGACTCATCTCTCAAAAATATAGAAACTCAAATTGGCTAGTTAGCTACTACTATAAATGCCTTGAGACAAGTGGCTTTCCAAGTAACACAATTCAAAATCCAAGACAAGAAGGTAGCAAACCTATAGAAGAATGCAAAGCTATCATGATAGAAAATGAAAAAGACCTACCCATCAAAACTTCAAGTTGTTGAAAAGAAAGGAGAAAGTGAAATGATAGATGTTGAAAATGAAAGACAAAGTCAAGGGTTATCTCATGGTGTCAAAAGTGGTGAAGAATTTTCTCAAAGGAAGAATTACAACAAAGAAGAAGTTCACATAGGAGATGGGAAGAGAAAGAAATAAAGTGCATTGGAAATAGAGAAAGAGGTGAAATCAAAGCCATTATTTGTTCCTCCTTTACCTTTTCCTTAAAGATTTGTTAAGAAGAAGATTGATGAAGAATTGCTAAGTTTTTAGAAGTGTTGAAGTAGTTACATGTCAATATCTTGTTTATGGATATGCTTGAGAATGTGCCAAGCTATGCAAAATTATGAAAGATGTGTGTTTATCTAAGAAGAAAAGATTCCAGTAATTATTGAAAAGTGCTCTTCCATAATGAAACAAAAGATTCCACCAAAGGCTCTAGATCTAGGACTATTCACGGTTTTGTTTAATGTTAGAGATATTTTTAATAGTCATGCACTTTGTGACTTAGAAGAAAGTGTGAATTTGATGCCACTTTCTATATGCAAGCAACTTGGTCTTGGGATTGCTATACCCACCACAATTATTTTAAAGTTAGTAGATCAATCATTACAATATCCAGTAGGGGTTATTAAAGATGTCTTAGTAAAGATAGATAACTTAATAATCCTAGTGTATTTTGTTGTGGTTGATTTTGAGAAGGACAAGGAAGCACTACTCATTGTCGATCGTCCTGTTTTAGTGACAATAAGAACTATTGTGGATGTTTATAAAGGAGAAATTACCATGAGGGTGTTGGGAGAAGAGGACAAATTCAAGGTTCTTATAGAGACAAAGGAAAGAAACAAAAAATGAGTAAAGAATTAGAATGCCTAAGAAGATGAACAAATTTGTTCTGGAAGCCTTATAAATGCCATAGTGTCTAATCAAAATGAATGGAATCCACCATGATAATTTGAAAAAGTCTGGCTGAGGACTATTAACCAAGCACTTTTTGGGAGGCAACCCAATTCTTATTTTCCTTTTACTTGTGGCTTTAGTTTGTTTGTTTAGTTGTCTTTGGTTTGATCTTCTTTTATTTGTTATGTTTATAGGTTGCTGTGTTCTTGATGCATTTGGAAGCTCAAAGTCAAGTTTTGGAATTAAGAAACAAGCCAACAACATCTTAGGAAAGTGATCTATCTTTGTGCTTTATTGCTTCTATTGTTATGCTCAAGGTCTTGTGTTGATTAATGTTTGGATTGAAAGTTGTCAATTAAATGTTAGGAGGTGTGGAAGAGAGGGTATGGCATAATGATTTTGTTGATTGGGAAGTGTTTAGGCTATTTTCTTTGTTAGTTTTTGCTTTGTTTGCATATTTTTCTTAGGTTGTGAGTGTTTGTGTTCTTTGTTATGTTCGCCCTAACGAAAAGAGGTTTTGCTCAAGCAAAGGGTCTCTCTGTATTTTGGTCCAGAATTCTAGAGAGCATCTTCGATGTAGTAAAATGGGATTTTGTTTTAGCAAAAGATGCTTCTGTGACTTTCCACCAAAATTCCAAATAGCACCTTCACTACAACAAAACTTTGTTTTACTGGAGCGAAGGGAGCGAAGGGCCATCCTATGTACTGCTTAGCAAACTTTCAGAGAACAACTTTCCTGAAGTGAAACTTTGCTTCGCTGGAACAAAGTCTTTTGTTTAATTTAAAAAAAATCTTTTAAAAATTTTTTACGAATAAAAATATAAAATCATAAACTTGTGAACATTTGTTAAAAAATTCATATTTAAAAAAATTAAAAAAATTTTACTTCAAAAATATTTTGTCTTGTTTGTTTTTATTACTTTAAAATTTAAAAAAGTTTGAAAATTACTTTAAAAAAGCAAAAACTTGTTGCTTTATTTGTGTGTGTTATTTTCCCAAACATGTTAAATACAAATATTTTCTTTTTTTTAACTATTTGCACCTTTCAAGTTTTCAATTCTACCCTAGAGATTTACTCTTCTCTTGTTTCTTTAGTCATTAACCCTCCTATTTTATGGTATTTGGTGGCACTTACCTTGTTGTGTACTGATGGCTAACATGCTATTGCTCATAGTTGGATGGCTAAAAAGGGGTAGGCATCAAAGAATTTCAATCAAGTATCATCAAATGAAAATTAATCCACCTAGGTGAAGCAGCAATTGTATTCCATTCAAGAAATAACTAGAAGAGTGGAAGAGAATTAATGTACCGAGCATTGAGCTTCGAGCTCCATCATTGGTTCCTTCTCCTGCTACTCTTGTTTTTGACTTGAGCTTCTATTCTAATAGAACTCTGACTTTTCTCTTGTTTTTAGATTTTCTTTTTCTTTTACTATTTAGTTTGGCTTTTATTCTCTTGAGGTTGTAACTGATAATTCACAACTTATTATTTGATGGTCTGTATCTAACTTCTTGGTCTATAACTTATCCACTTTTCTATTTAATGTTATTAGCAAGTATCGTATTTTCTTGAGGATATATCACTCTCATCTCTCTATCAGATTCTTTCTATCTATCAACTCGCCACATCTATTGGTTAGGAGAGTTTCAGTGCCCTTCTCTCCTTGTTTTTCTGTCTTTAAACAACGAGAACAATATTTAATTTAAGTGTGGGTAGTGAGTACTTTCTTTCATATTTGTCATTTTACTTGTCCTTAAATTTTTTTTTTATTCCTTTTTCAATTAGGAGTTGATTGTACATATTTGTACATATTTTAAAAAAATGATAAGAAAAATTTGAAAAATTTGAAAATATCATAAACATATTGTTTTAGCCATTTTGTTTGTTTGTTTGTTAATGTGGCTAAGGTTAGATTGAATTGAGCTTAAAAGATTAAGTTTGATTGAAAGTCAATTTTACCTTCCTAGAATTTTTAGTAAATAGGTAATGGATTAAGTTTGGATAATTGACCATAGTTTATCCAAAAAGCTTGTGAAAATTTTGAGCCTACATATTCATTTTCTTTAAGAGGGAGTACACTTATTGTGATTTAATCTCTAGAAATTATTTTGAATCTTTATTGAGACTTGTAATAGCTATTTACATACACAAAAATGATTTAGGCATTCATTTTTTAAGCTAGTTTGGCCAAATAACTATCCGTTTTCACATTATTCCTTTGGTTTCACCCATTTGAACCTTAGCCTTATTTAAAAAAAAAATTCATTAGCCCCTTGTTGAGATTTATCTACTCTTCCATTCCTTTTCTTCTCGTTGACTACTTTAAAAAGTGCTAAGTGTTGAAATCTAAGAAGGAAAATGAAGGAATTAAGATTTAGACTTGAAATTAAAAAAAAAGAAATACGAGGGAAGAAAAGCAAGAAGGTTTGAAAAAAAGAAGAAGAAGAAGACTCATACAAAAAGAAGAAAAAAGAAAAAACAAAATTTGTATGACTTTGTTAGATATTGTGCATAAATAGTTCGGTGAATTTGTCATTTTGAAATAAGACTTTCCTTCAATTTTCTTGATCTTTATATAAAATGCTTAGCATTAACTAGAGGATGTGTTTATTTCTATTAAATAATTCCATTTCATTATCCCACCTAAAACATTTTAACTCTTGAAAAGTTCTTTTGATTTGTACGTGTAATGGCATAATTTAGTAGAAATTGAGATGAGAAATAAGCCTATGGTAGATAGGTTACAATAGATGAAATCAAGTGAAATACAACCCTTAAACACCTTGAGCATAAATTGTAAACATTTGACGAGTGAGGGACAACTTATTAAAATTTATCTTTACTTAATTAATTATCTTGCTACTATTATTTTTGGAAGGAAGAAAAGAATTTTAATTAAATTGAGTTCTTAAAAGTTTGTATTGAAATTGACCTCGATCGAAACGTTCACATTTTCTCTTTTACCCTTTTTATACAGCAATTTTCTTTTGCTTTAGGACAAATAAACATTCACCTAATCTTTGAAACAGATTCTCTCTTCTCATTTCCCATGCTCTCATCCACCTCCTTATTCTCTGCAGTAATTTCAGGGTACTCGACCGTCATGCTAGGTGCAAAGTCAGCTGTAATATCTTCCCCATTACTACCATGATTCCCAATTGATACTGGATCAATTTCCTCGCCTTCCTTCATGCTAGATCCAAGATTAGTGCCACGATTAATGCACTTTCCATCATTCTTTGTGTCTGCCATTCTTTCTGGACCGGTGGCCGGAAATGTACTGCCACCATTGAACACGTCGTTCTCAATCCAATCTTTTTTTTTTTGCAACAAACTATGCTAATGTCTATCATTTTCACATGTGAAGCACCTAGCCAACTTCCATATTCGGTATCCTTCGCAGCATCGTCACTCTCATCAGATAAGAATTTGCAGTGCTTGACATCATGGCCCAAATGTCCACGGCTATAACAAAACTGTTGTAGTCTTGCATATTTAACTCTGACCCACTCTTGCTTACGTTGAGGACGGTGTGCCCAGAAGCCAGTTACAAGAGGTTGCTCCATATTAATCAAGACCCTCGTTCGAATAAAAGTTCTAGTCAGTTTTCCATCCATCATTGGTTTTTCAAACATCACTACCTCTCTTACTTCGCTTCCTAACACAACAGCGTTCTCATCATCAAAAGCGCTATGGGGCAGCCCATGAAATTGTACCCAATAAGGGCATTTGGTAAAGTCAACCTTCTCGTAAATCATATAGTCATCCCAACCTTGAATATTTAGTAGAAAACACTGTATGGACCAGGGTCTCCCTTTCAGGACTTTATGATAATCCTCCACTCTTTTTTTTTTTCCTTAATACAAGACCACGATAAAAATACCGTGCAAGAGGACCAAAATTAGGTTATGTCAAAAGTCACAATGCTTTTATAATCTATGGGAGCGTCATCAAATATGGTCGCTTAAGGCCTTATGAGCTAGAAGATCAGCATAGCAATTTGCTTCTCTGTAGACATGTTCCAAGCTAACCTTTCAGTTCCTCATGATGAGATTTCTGATGCTTTTGATGAATCCTCCACTATTTTAAATCTAAAGACAAAAGCTTTTTTTTCCCCCTCCAAGTCATGGATTTCAACCTCCTTTTCCAACCCCCATCCTTTTCTAATCATTGAGATAACAACACCTATGTTAAGATTTTTTTCAGTTTCCAATCTGCCAACCAGAGAACCTCCTTCACCACCAGTACTTTTTTTATTCTCCTTTAAACCTAAGACTGCCTCCTTTTTTTTTTTTTTGGTTTTTTCTCCCTGCTACTTTGACCAACCTCCATCCCTCCCTCCACCAATAACATCACACCCAACACACTCACGCAAGAGAAATGACAGGAACTCACACTTACACTTTCCAGTCACTCGAATAATATAATCAACAAAACCGTGGGTTTTGTTGATCTTCTAAATGCACAGCGCATGCAATAGAGGAGAGTAGAATATTCACAACGAAAGAGTGGGTAGGAAACGGTTTTGGTGCTCATCAAGTGATGAACACCATCTAGTTGGGACAGTCCAGATTTTATATATTTTTTAGTTTTATTATAAAAAATTAATAAATCTATTTTATTATTAATCTAGATAATACAGATTTAATCTTGATGGTTTAATTTAATGTTAATTTTTTTAAAAAATTTATAAATTGATAAAATCTTTAAAATTTATAAAAAAAATTTAAAAATTTAATATTAAATTAAACCATCCATATTAAATCTGTATTATCTAGATTGATAATAAAATAATTTATTAAATTTTTATATTTTAATAAATATATAATAAAATATAAAATAAAAATGGATAAATCTGGACCGTCCTCACGGTGGATATCGTTGAGCACTCCGAGACACACTAGCGGCGGCAAAACCCTTGCCAGTGAAAAAAACTCTCACCTAGGGAGAGAGAGCACTCTCACACTCAAATGGATTCACTAAAGAGAAGTGTTTATCCAGTATTCGTTTTCCATAAGAGATGATTTCCCTAGAATTTAATATCAATAAACGAAATGCCGAAATCATTATTTACTAATTGCATTTTGAAACTCAACGTACACAACGAAGTAGGGGAAAGGGGGATCGCTTTTGCAGTTATTTATTGGTAAGTTTGTTTTTTGAACTCACTAAGATTGTAAGATCTGCATAAAAGGCTATAATCATTGCTTAATTTTTTATTGATCACTAATCATCAGATCATCACTTAGATTTAAGTAATAGTTCGGTAAGGAAGGTGGAAAATATCTATAAAAAAAGATAGTGGCTTATAATAGGCCTGGCTAGATTCGTCCTGATACGCTATTTCCAATTTCATGGACTCCATTACTACAGCAAAATCACACGTCTCTGGCTAATTTTTATTTAGTTTTATCTTATATTTTGAATAAATAACTGTATATTTTTTAATTTAATTTTTTATATCAGTGAAGAGTGAAGTTCAAATGAGGGTACCAGCGTACCAACACAGACACATCGGATCTCATCAAAACTTCACTGTGAAACGTTCTTAGACGAGAGCAGCATTTAGGACAATGATCTTATGGAAAGTCCCCGTGTTGCAACAAAAGAAAAGGTGTGAAGTTCAAATGCTAATTATTACCCGTACTTCACTCCTTCTTATTAATGGGATTATTTGATATAAACTTTACTCCCTGTGTCCCTGTATATAAGATATTTTTAATTTAATCACACAAATTAATAAAAGTTAATTATTTAATTAAAAGTACAGTAACATTTCAATTTTGTCTCTAACTATTGTAAATATAAAATAAATATCTTTTTCTAAAGTAAATTAATGAGAGTACTTATCTTTTTCTTTTTTCAATTGAATAAGGATATAATGGTCTATTCATTAAAATATATGCTAACAATCTCTTATATTTAGAGATAAAAGAATATTTTACAAGACTTCTTATATATAGGGACAGAGAAAGTAATACTTATTTATTGACAAAAACAAATTATTTATATACTTTCTTCAATCCTATTTATAATAAGGCA
This sequence comes from Prosopis cineraria, assembly GCF_029017545.1. NCBI lineage: Eukaryota > Viridiplantae > Streptophyta > Magnoliopsida > Fabales > Fabaceae > Prosopis > Prosopis cineraria. The sequence continues at coordinate 28,529,015 of NW_026555343.1, forward strand.
AAGAGAGAAATTTTAATTTGTGTTCCAATATATAAGTCATGCCATTAAATTTTTAACATAAAATTTTTCTTTTATTCTTTACTAAATGTTGGTGAGAGAAAGCAGTATGTTATCAAAATATGTATCCAATAGACCCAACCTATTGGTATATTGCGAGTCTATTTTATTTTGATAACGGTAACTTAATTTAGGCCCATGTCAACAAATTTTTGAGTCTTAAAAATTGTTAGGGAGCCTAATATTTTATAATTTATTAATTTTCATATTATTTATCTAGCTTTTTGAACTAAAAAAGTTTATTAAAGTTTATCCATAGAGTAATCATAAGCTTTTGCTAGCGAATTCATTTAATTTTAAAGTATAACTTAGTTAATTTTATATAGGTTAAGTAATTTAATTTAAAAAAATCAACAATAGTAACTATTCCCAATATTATTTTATTAAGATTTTATAAGAAACGTAAATGTAAATATCCGGAAGAGAATTTAACTTAATACTTTCTTAAAATTTGAAACGAAATATAATTGCATCCTTAAATTACAGTTTTAACTCGTTTTTTCAAATTGATGTTTCTCTTAATACCTTCAATTTTAAAAATAAATTAAGAGTACGGAATTATGGACATCTTGATAAGTCTAACTTTATTTTATTTTGATGAGTTTTCTCCGAACTCTTGATGACTTTAACTTAATTGAGGGCCATGTCAAGAAATTTTAGGGCTTTCAACAAAAATTGTTAATTACGCAGCCTAATAATTTGTAATTTATTAATTTTCATATTATTTATATAGCTTTTTGAATTACAAATGAATTTTTATATCATTTATCCAAGTTTATTATGAAAAACAGATTTTAGTTTATTATAAAAAAAGATTTTCCATAAAATATGCAAGCTTGTATATTGCAACACTTATGTATATCAAGCCAATAAAGAATTATGAATGCCCCCTAAAATTGGCTTTTTGTCATAAGCTAAAGATTTTAATCGTGCAAACTCTGCCTCAGTTTACGAAATAGATGTTCAAATAAAGTTGGGAGTAAATGTTGGGTAAGTTACTTCTTGTTTGTTTTTAAATAAAACAAAAAATGATATTTCTATAGGGACTAAATGGATATAGACGGCTTTATAATGCATTGATTGTTATTTTAAAATGAGAGGGAGATAATGAATAGCTAAAAATGAAAATTAAATGAATACATTTTTTATATATTAGACAGATCCTTATATGTGTGTATATACATGAATTAGAAGTTCATAAAACTTTGCATTCATTAAATATTAGAAAATAACTATCAGAAGTAAATATTGACACAATGAAAATTATTTAATTTGATATTCTGGCTAATAATGCTTTAAGATACAAAGAAAAAAATTGAATCATGCCTAATGTGTTAAATGCAAATTAGTCTCAAAGAAAGAAAATCGTATAGAAAGAAAAAAGATGAGCATATAATAAAGATGATCATATTAAGGAGGCAAGCATTTTAGAAGATTATAAACATAATTGACTTTAAATCTCCATAAAATGATTAGATACATAATAACAATAAAGAGATCTTGAGAAGTTATATTAAAATGAGAAATGATGGAACTGAATAGAATAAAATTGACTACAACACTTCAATGGAAATAAAAAATTACAATCAAATGAGGATCTTAATAGAATGTGGATGAAAAGATGATCACATTAGAGAAAAAGACACAATACAAGTAGAATTACATTCACTTGTTCATGATATGAGAGTTGCATACATAAGCATTTACAAGAAAGATAAATATGAAATGTCACATGTAAAGCTTGGCTTTCAATATAAGAATGTCCCACAAAGGTTCAAAATATGCATTAATATATTATTTTGTGGTGGATGAAATGGTTTTTTGACATGTTATAAGTCTAGCAGTATAAAAATCTGATATGCATCTAATAAATGCTAGCTTATTTATTTACTTGAAAATTCTAGAAGGATTTAAGGTGACAAAAGCTTATGAAGATTCTCAAGAAATTTTCTTTGTTATTATATTTGTCCATATAATTATACATATTGATTTTGCATCAAAAATTGACTGATCTGGCATTATTAAATATTCTAAAGAGTTTACATAAGCACTTGATTGTTTTAAAAACAATGTTAAGATATTGATTGATTAGATGTGAATCGAGATCATTTTAATTTTCTTCAAGACAATAATGAAATATGGTCTTGAAGTGCCATGTATGAATGCTCATATCACAATTTATAGTATTACATTAACTTGCAATGAAATTATGTATTTGATATGATTTGTCTGAGAAATTGTGCATAGTTTCTTTACTATTTAGGATTAAAATCAATTTATTATGCATATGTATTATACATGCATGTCTAGTTTGAGTCACATGAGTTGACCTCTAAAAGGATATTATTTGTGAAAATATATACATTTATATCAAGATTTTTTACCACTCCCACAAAATATATGATAAGTGAAAAATGCCTTTATATCTAAAAGATGTGTAGAGAAGATGTTTCACAATATCACATGAAGACAATGATTCATATATAATCTACTAAGATAATATCAACACGAAAAAGCATTAGCAATGATAATATTCAATAATTGATACACAAATTCATGGAACATTCAAGAAAACTCAAAAATAGTGAGTGATATCGTCATCAAGGAGAACGAAAGTTATGCTATACTCTTTTTTTTTAACCAAAGTTTTGTCCCACTAAATTTTCTTGATATTGTTTTTAATAAAGCAGCTTCAATAAATATGAAGATATCGTGTGCTCTTTTTCCTTCACTAAGTTTTTTCTCCCATTGGGTTTGTTTTGTAAGGTTTTAATGAGGCACAATATATATCTAGAAACATTCAAGAGGGAGTGTTATGAATATTAGGGTATTATGTTAATATCTATTATCTCAGATTCTTCAATATCTTTCGATTAGCATAATATATTTTGATTATTATTATCTTATATATTTTATTTACTTTGATTGATATGTATGTGTGTATAAAAAAAAGGAATATCGGTTGTATTCTATACGCTAAAATGAGCAAGCTCTCTATTCTCTCATTCTCTTATTATCTCATTATAGTTTTCTCTCTTCTCTCCTCTTAATCTCTATTAACAGTTCTCAATTTATAGACAAAGTAATTTATTTTCAAGAAAAAGCAACCTTTTTTTAAGGCAAAGCTTTATTTTGATTATTTAATTTATAAAGTCCTTTTTTTTTTCAATTCTTCATTCATACCACCATTAATTTCATAAATAAAAATTGTCAACATTGAACTTTTAAATGTAATGACCAAACATTCTCAAATATTAATATATTTAGTTTATTTTTTAAAAATAATAATGATTGTCACAAAAATCATCATTTAAATTTAAGATTAAAAAGATACTTAATAAAATGAAGAAATTAAATTGAAATCTTATATAAAATTAGAAGATAATTAATGTTCACTTTTAAAAAATTTTTAATTTTATTTATAAATCACTTCTAATATGTTTTACCAAAAAAAAACCTTATACCTTATTAACTCTATTTTAAAATTTAATAAGTTACTATTTCTACCTCTAATAAGAACAATTTTTTTTTACAATTAATAAAGATAAAAAGTATAGTTGAACATAAAAAATAATGATCAAAATTTATCTTCTCGTCCTGTCCGAAACCAGGACTTGGGGAATATATTTGATGACAATTTTATTTGCAGCTGCAAGAAACAGAATTAAAAAGAAAAAATATCAACGAACCTATCTGATACAATTGTACTTGCCACTAAGGGAGGGAGGGGGGAGAGAGAGAGAGAGAGAGACCGACCTCGCGGAAGCAACCTGGAACCCTTTTACTCTCGAAAATTTCGTAGTCGCTATGAGACATACACGTGGTAGATTATATTGTTATGTAATCTAACGGTGCCATATTCTGGCACATGTAACGGGCACTCGTAATTCTAGGGATGAGAGTGCCCCTTACCTAAAGTTCCAAAACTTCCGGGGCATGGATTATCTTTGGGCATGGATCAAATTGAGCTTGTTAATTTGAGGAAATATAACCTTATAAGAGTTACGAAGCAATCTATGTTATATTATTGAGTCAGATAATCATATTAAACATTATCGAAAAGAAGATCAAACTCCTCTTATTTGAATATAAAACATTACCAAGTCAAATATACAGAAAATATTTTTTGAAGATCTATATTCATATTTGAATATGAAAATGCTTTAATGTAACTCAATAAGATTAAATATCAGATAATAATTATATTGAAATAAATTGACGTACTTGCTGCATTTTGTGTTCCTGTAAAGGCATATATGTATGTATGTATGTATGTATTATTTATATATTAACAGAATAAATTTCAATAAATAATATATTAATTAGAGAGGGAAAGATTGTGGGGACCTTATAAACTAAAGTTGAGTGAGGTATTTCTTTCGCTATTTCTTTCCATCTTCTTTATTTTATATATCCTTATGTAAATTAAAGTGAAGAAATTCCAACGCGTTTATGAAGTGCTTTCTAAGCAAGTTTCTTGAGGAGCACTAATAGTAAATAATCCTCCACCATTCATCAGCCCTGTCTTGATGTAACATCACCACCTAGCCTCTTTAATTCCAGATTATGTTTCTCCTTTCTGCGATCTTTCTGGCTTTTATCATCATAATTTCAAAAGAAAAGAGGAAGGAATTGGAGCTGAGTTCGACAAAATGTGAAATAATGGGAAATCACATGCAGTGTGACGCATTAAGTATTAACGTTTCGACCTATTGGATGTTAATTTAATAATATTAAAAGACTGTCATTGCCCTCTCTGACACGCTTTAATAATGCAACAATTTACTGTATATGATATGAGCGTATATGTTTGTTCCACCACTAAATGGTTCACTTGCAAGAAGACGATGTTGATAATGATGAAGATTCATCACTCAGCTCAGCTGACAGAAGCAAAATCAAAATCATACACGTTAAGATTAGAATGTTAATATTTGTTACGATATATTGAGAATTATTTTTTAATATAAGTTATTATAAATTTAAAAGCATTTTGAGTTTGAGAGAGAGTGTATTAGGATATATTATTTATTGTGTTAACATTTGTTCTCTATCATATTAAAATTTATTCTATTAAGTAATATTTTATATTCATTAATTATTATAATCAGGATGAACTATATATTGTAAGTATTTTATATCAATAATAGTCACATTTTCTTTTCTCTCAAGTTCTTTTTGTTATAACATATACTAGGGCCACTATTTTCTTAAAGGAGTCAATTAAACTCACATGTATACATCCAAACGCACATTCATACATTGAGATTTGAACTTATGTCCTTCTTCATAAAGAGAAAGGGTTGTGTCACTAGACTCAAATTAAATTAATTAAAGGTGCTTGGCATCAATAATTTTGAAACTCAGAACGCGTGCAGAAGTAGGGGAATGGGATTGCTTTGGGTTTATCAGTTATGTAATGATAATTAAGTTTGCTTTTTTAAAAAATAAATTACTCACTTAGAACTAGGTAAAAGGCTATAATCATGACTTAATTTTTTACATTGACCACTAATCATTACTTAGTAAGATTTCAGTAAGTTGAAAGTGGAAAATTTATGTATTAAGTTATTTTTCTTTTAGGAAAATACTCCCTGAAATCCATTTTATAAAAAAAAAAATGTTTGGGAGTGTTCTTATGGATAAATAAATTATCAGTTTAATCCTTTACCAAAATTCTCCATGATGGATTTCACATTAGTGATGGAATGCACGATTGCGTTGAGTAGCTGGCATTTTAAAATTTCATTCAATCTTTTATACTATCTAAAAATAAAAATTAAAAATCGTGTGATTAGGTCAATCTTTTGTTTGGAAATTACCTATTTGAATTATAGATTAAGAAAGCAACCAATTTTGAAATTTTAATTAAAGATTTAAAAATCCAAAAATATATACTTCAAAAAAGTCTTTTCAGGAATTCCTAGTTTTTAAATAAAGAAGTGTAAAAAATGTATATATTCTGAGGTGTTTAAACGTTGGAAAATCAGTGTTTTACCCAGTATAATCTATATCCAAATCTCCCTTCCTTTATGATTTGCGTCCGATTGGCACCGTAGTTTTTACAATGCCATCCGATACAATTTTTTTATTTTTTTTATAAATTAAAATTGTTTTAAAAATTAATTTTGAATAACATAAATCAAGCTTAAAATTATATTTTATGTTTTATCTTTTTAAAGTTTAAATTTTATTTTTTTAATATATTATTTTAAATTTATGATATTATGTTAGCATATTTTTTATCCGTGGTGTTATTTAGGGAGGCAATGATGGTAAATGGTAGATATTTGTCAATTAAATCACTACATACAACAAGGATTGAGATTCATTCAAAACTAATTACTTTAAAAGTTCTTATCATATTTGCCAACTTTAATTGGTTATAAAATAATTTATGTAAAATTAAATATTAGTCATCTTTTTCATATATTCTAAAATAAATTGTGTAAAAATAAAGTAAATTATTATTTATATTTTCATATTCTAATAACTAAAAAAAATTCTCATATTGTACTAGGAATAAAAAATATATAGCTAATAACTGTTGCTAAATACTCCATCCATTAAAAAATGTAAGACATTTTTTAAGAAGTTGGATGTTTAAAAATGTAAGATATTTTTAGTCTTTTGAGGTGTAATTATTACCTTTTTTTCAAAAATGATCCTATTGTTAAATGATTTTATATTTATTGTAGGGTATTTAATAGGGATAAATATGAAAATATAGGGTCAGTTTAAAAGTAAGCAACTATTTTATTGAATAGTGAGATTTGATTAAAAATATTTTACATTTTTAAACGAAAGGAGTAAATTAAAAAAATATAGTTATTTTTAGTTGTCCTTTTTAAAAAATTAATAAAATTTAACTTTCACTCTTCTCCCCTCTATTTCTCTTAAATAATGTGAATTAATACTCACGTGCATTGTACACGTCTACAAGCTAGGTTTAATGGTATTCCAAGGATATTAATTTCTTTTTTTCCCCATAAACCTCTTTGGAAGACTTCCCATGTTAAAGGTGTCACTTGGTTTAATTGCGTTACGAAATATAACTTTCTACCAAGCTCTCGCAGGAGTTAATATAAATAAGTGGTTTTGTTAATTTTTTTATAATTCTCCTGATGTTATAATTATTTTATAAAACATATACATATACATATACTCTTTCTACTTCTGTTTACAGGGCACTCTACTATATTTTATATTTTTTGGGCAAAGATACTTCTATTAATAAACCAAAAAAAAAAAAGTGTCCAGGCAAAGAAAATGAAGAGCAAACAACATAACAGCAGAAGCTAAAAGCAAAAATAAAGCAAAGAGACAAGCAGCCAACGCTTGATCTGCGACATGGACTTGATTCATATCTTCCACTGAGATTAGAAGAGAAAACAAAGTCACACGGAAGTGAAACAAAGAGAGAACCCAATTTTAAATACAAAGGATTCAATGATTTCCTGAATGATTCCCCAACATTTCCCTTCACACAAATCAAAAAGCAATCAGTTATGCATGCATACTTATTTACCCCATGTAAAGCTAATAATTCAGGTTGACCCGAATAAACTCAAACTTATAAAAATCTGAATAGCTAAGCCTAGCCCTAATATTTTTGGGCTTCGAGCCTATTCAATCCATCCCGAATACCTAAATTATCCAAAAAAAAATTATTTTTCTGTTTTTTAAATAAATTTTAATTTTACTTTAAAATTAGTTATTTTTATGTTATCAAAAAAATATAAAATATACTTTCCAGGATAAAAAAATATAGAAGACTCAACATTTTCTCATAAAAAACATTATGGGTCTAAAAGTTCAAAAAGCAATATTAAAATATATATTAAATATTATTTTGAGATATTATTTAGATTAAAAATATTAAAATGTGATAATGTGAACATTTTTAGATTTTTTAAGAAAATATATATAACATTGTATTCAAATATATCGTTTCTTAATTTAAAATGAACTAAAACCTAAGGGATTAATTAATATTTAATATTATATATATTTATATATATATATATATAAAGTTATTTGATTTTCGCATATTCAGGCTAAGCTTAAATCTAGCCGAGCTTGGCCTAAATTTTTTCAGACCTATTTGGGCCAACCCAAATTTGAACATAAAAATTTTCGTATTTTGTTAAGTTTGGCCTTAGATTTTTCAGGCTTGACTGCTTGATCTTGTCTTTGATAACTGATCAATCAAAGGGAAAAAGATTAGAAAAGAATCTTTGGCCAGTCACTCACTTATTTGGCATTATGTGATACTAACTTGGTACTATTTATAAATTATTTTTAATATATTTTACCATAATTTAGAAAAACCTTCAAATTCATTAATGCAAATGTGCTTAGGAGGGTTTAAACAAAAGAAAATATGCTCGAGGGAGGGTGAATTGGGCTTATAAAAAATTTGGCAAATTAATAATAACGTAAATTAAATAGATAAGAGATAGGAAATATATCACCATAAGTTTGTTAAAGTAGAGAAGAGAGAAATCAACACAAGGGATTTATACCACTTGCCTACATCTAGTCTCCCAGACTTAGCACATCAGATTTTCCACTACTAACTTCTCCAAGATTGATCCGCAAGCTTTAATGCAATATAGACTACTGGTCTGAATCACTCCTTTTTACAAAAGGTAATCCAATAATATATTTAAGGTCTCAGAACTTAAGACTTTGTTCCTAATATAGAAAATAGGTATGAACAAAATAAAATCACATAAGAAATTTCTAATTACCCTCTCAAAGAGTAGATATATAATCAACGAAGTTTAATAAATGAATACATAGAGAGTAAATAAGAAAATTGAATGCATGAGCTTGTTCGCGTAAGTCTTGTCCCTCTCTTCGCCTTCATAAATGAGCATATTTATATTGGTTGGTGGAGATTGACCAAAATAACTTGAAGTGAAAAGGATTGGCACAAGTTTTTGGATCAAATACTTAGAATACTTTCCTAATTTAGAAAAGACGTCTGAGAGAATTAAAACAACAAAAAAGAGATTTGGATTAAAATCAGATTTGAGAAAATATGAAGAGATTGGATTAAAATCAGATTTGGATCATGAGGACACAGAATTTGAAAGTGAAGAAGTGGAAATTTTTGAGAAAATACTAATGTGATTTAGCTAAGCCATTGAACCAATTACCCCCATTCTCTTTGGATAACACATTCCTATTAAACACAAAATCTTCCCTAAATTTATCATAACCAAAACCAGAAAATATATTTCTAACAATTAACTATGTCTAGAAATTTAATATAGTTTCCAATTTTATTTCTATTAAATATGCCTCTTTTAATAACGTGCTCCCTCCATTTACATATGTAGGCTATGGATCTGTTGCTTGCAGCTGACCCTCAACAAGATCTGTTGCTTTGCGAAAAAATTCCAACCTCCAGAAAGCTCCGATAACCATTGCATGCAACCCAACAGCTTTTCTCAGACATGATCGCTTCGATCGGGAAGAATAATCGCCGGCAGAAGAAGATATCAAGACCCCCCTGCTGTCTTTCCAACGGGTCAACATTTGTCGAGCTGAAGCTAGTATCTCTAGGGTCTCCAATTACTGGCTTCCACGTCAGGATGTTTTTGTATGCAATTAAAACTTTTATGTCCGTGTTTACTTTTTTATATATTGACCTTTAGTAAAAAAAAAAAAGACAGAGAAAATAACTAATTCACACATACTTTAAAAAATTGAATTAAATATAATAATTTTGCTTGAGATTTAATTCTTATAATTAATGAAATAAACTTGTCTAATGAAAATAAAAATTGACTTTCTTATAAAAAATGAGTTTATGAAAGAAAATTTGAAAAAATTGTGATAAGAGCGTCTTGATATTTATAGCTTTGCTTATAAATACAAATAAAAAGACTCATAATAGTTTCTTTTGTATTTGAAAAGGAAGGGAGTGTTTTTTTTTGTCAACATTTAATGAAAGATAAAATAAAAAAATTATTATAGAAAAATATTGACCTAACTTATAAATTAGGCGGGTAAATTTTTTTTTTCTCTCCCCATTATCTTATAAATAAAGTAAGACTAGAAGAAGTATTTGGTAAGGCGTGAGGTGAGAGTGTTGACCCTACATCAATTTTCTTTGGACAAGACTTAAATACTTAATATACTTTTATCTAATTAAATTAAAATAAATAAATTTTAATGTGTTAATAATATTAATAAGAATTTATTATAGAATAAATAATATATAAAAGATATATATGTCTTAATTTAATTAAAAATAAGTACCTTAAAAATATAAAGCTAAACATATAAGTTTTTTTCATTTTCTTCCTTCCACAATTTTCACCAATAAAAAAGTGGGGCCTCCCAGTTACTATAATGTTACGCTTTTAACCTTTTTATACTGTAAATAAGCCGGCGGTATATGCAACTTTAGTGACGTTGGCCTTTTTGCCCCAATATTGGGACCATTATTAATCTTGATGAAATTGAGAATATATCTTCTCAGATCTCTGCCAAGGAAAAAATTATTACTTCCATGCATATTAATTCCCATAATTTTAGCTTGCAGCTTCCTTGGAACGAATCACTATTTTCCTTTCTTGTTTAGGAAATTTTATTCTTGTCTATATTCTCTATTGAGGAATGCATGGGTCAAACTAATTATTGAGATTAAGTAGTTTATTTTATGCTTAACACTATACTGTATGTAATTTAAACAAATTAGGTTAAAGATTAGTTCAGAGACCTTTGAAGAATTAGAAAAGAAGATTTATGACTTGAATTTCACTTTTTTTTTTTGGCAAACTATTCCCAAGAATATAGGCCATAGAAAAGTAGATCCTGAAAAAACATGCAAAACCGTGTGTGAGGATTAAAACGGCAGATTTTGTGCGAACCATTGTTTTCAGTTCTGGACCAGCTCGGATGGTTGAACCAGTCAGAATGTCACCCCTAAAAAAAGTGATTTAATTCAATCATTTGACCTGTTATGACATTTGACCTAGTTTGGCCTACTCCGACCCCAATAGTTCTTAAAGACTCAAAGAAAAACTTGGGACTCATAATGGTTAGACTATTTTGACCACATTTTTTATTTAAATATTATTTTTTATTTAATGATTATATTATTGGTTTGACTATTGAGCTAATCGATTAAACCATAAAAACTGTGACTCTCCAATTTTTTTTTTATTTATCATCTAGTTTGATTTTTAAAACATTAGTGTGAACCCTTTCCAAGGCTGATTAGCAAGACAACACCCCAACCTGCCTATTTAATTTTTTTTTGGTCTTTTTTTTACTTGCACTTTTTGTAATCTGATTTTTTTATAAATAAAATATAATTGTTTCTTTGCATATTAATTATCCAAACACTAATAAAACTTTTTCTAAATCATCAAAACACACTAAAAATTACAGGCTTCCTTGATTATCCCAACAAGCAAACCCAAATTTGTCAATTGAGTCTCCCATCGGCAAATTTAGTTAAAATAATCCAAAAATTTAAAGATTAGTTAGCTCGATAAATATTTTCTTTCGGTCTCAAATGTAGGAAACAAATAATTACCTCATCGAGATTAAAAAATAGCTACAACGATTATATTTATTAAATTTGTGTGAAATTTTTTTTTTTTAAAATGATCTTAGTTATCAACTTCAATATATTCTCTCTCCATCTCATTATTTATTTATTTATTTGCTAGAGTGTAGAATCGTTATATTGATGTAAGATGAAAAATCAAAGTCCTAATCCTAAGCATTAATATCATAATAATATAACGTAAACAGTAGTCTTTCCATGAGACATGATTTCCCTTTGAATTTTATATGAATAAGCGAAATCATTATTTATTAATTGAATTTGGAAACTCAACCGCAACGAAGTAGGGGACAGGGGGACTGCTTTTGTAGTTATCTATTTTTTGTTTTTGGCCAAAATTACTGGATAATATTCAAAGGAAGCCAACAATAAGAGTTCAAGCAAAATCTGCCAACAACAAGAAGAAAGACAGAACCACAAACAGTAAACTAAAAAAGCCAATCTACTACAAAGAAGCCGGTTGAGAAAGGTTATCAGGAGATATAGACAAGCTCACAGCATCCTTTGCTAGAAGAAGGGACAAGGAAAGTGATGGTGTTTCCACCCACCCTAAAGGGATCACATTCCAGAAGAGCCAGAATATCATCCAAAATACCTTTGAACATCCAGTCATACATATCAGATCGGTCTTTCTCAATGCCAGAGGCAAGAGTAAGGCAGTCACATTCAAAGATAACATTTGAGTTATTCGTATCTTGGGCAAGCATAAGTGCTCAATGAAGAGCAAGAGCCTCAATCATAGGGGCGGAGCTAGGATTTTTAGGTAAGGGGGGTCGAGATCTCAAAGCATATACTATAACTGAAGAAAAGGAAAATCTAACATAGCATAAATATTTCAACATCTAGCTATATTCATATTTATTAATTTTAAAAATATAAAACCAAAATAAATATGTACCTTCATTTTTTAAGTTTTGCTCGTTGATTCTTCAGTTATGTTAGTGAGAAACCATCTTCCATTTTATTGCGAAGCCTTGTTTTTATAATTTTCATAGTTGAAAAAGCTTGCTCAGTGGTTGCTGTTACGCTGGAAGAGTCAGTACAAGTCTTAGTAATCTCTCAATCAAAGGATAAGAATTGAACTTTCCAACTTCTACAAACTTTTGATATAACTCTCTCATAGTAGTCAAGTTCTGAAAATGAGGATCTTTAGGCACATTAAGCTCATAATATTGTAATTTATATTCTAATCGAATCTTTTCTTGATCAGAAAAATTTGAAGGGTAAAATTTCTCAACAAGATTGAAGATATTCTTGGCACTAAATGATTTAAATGCATCTTTAGGATCTAAAACCATGCTTAATTTTAGAAGCTCTATTGCTTGCTCACTGAATCTACTATTTAATTCTTTCAATTGATAATCGATGACTGTATTAAATATATCAATATGATAATGATGCTCAACAGTCACAGAATCTTTATGTCAATGAGACTGAATTATATCAGAGTAAAAAAAATTCATATCAGGAATTTCAATAGCTTGATTACTACAAAAAGATGTAACTCTTTCTAGAAGATCATCCCAACCATAATCTCTTAACTTTTGAATAAGTGATTTTGTAATAGATATCAAGGAAATGGCATTCAACATATCTTGAGATTTTTATTATAATGCTTGACAAAGTTTGTTAGTGGTTCCCATAATTTCTTTCATCAGATGTAAAACAAAAGCAAAATCAAATGACATCAATGCTTTAAAAGCATATGTAGCATCACCTCGTTGAGAATAAGTAGATCCTGTGATAGCTATATTTTCAACAACTAAAGTAGTTGCACTATACATGCGTAAAAGGCTACATGTAGAATTGAAATGAGAACTCCATCTAGTGTCTTTAGGCCTTTATAATGTGCCAATTTGGTTAGCCCCACTTTCAGTTTGAATCTCATTATTTTCATCCAAATTGGCAATTTGAGATGCAAAAGTATCTTGTAATTCATCATTGTGCTTACAAGAAGAACATACAACATTAACAATCATATTCAAGTTTTGGAAGCATGAATGAACATCAACTACTTCTTTAGCTGCAACAACAAGAGCTAGTTGTAATTGATGAGCTAAACAGTGTACGTAATATGCATAGGGACATTCTTGAAGAATTAAAGCTTGCAAAACATTCCACTCTCCATGCATATTATTAGCTCCATCATATCCTTGACCTCTAACATTTTGAATGTTGAGATTATGATAAGACAAAATTGAATGAATTTCTTGCTTAAGAGTGATTGTAGTAGTATCTTTAACATGTGCTACATCAAGAAAATGCTCCTTGACAACTCCATTCTTATCAACAAATCTAATAACAGGAGCCATTTGTTCTCTTGTAGACTCATCCCAAGATCAACAATCAAACAAAATTTTGCATTACCAATCTCTTCTTGAATTTCACCTTGTATCTTTTTAGCAAATACGTGTAAAATTTCTTTTTGAATATTAGGTGAAGCATATTTTGTATTTTATGGAGCATTTTCTAAGACAACTTCATCTACTTCCTTATTATAAGAAGCCAAAAGCTTTATCATTTCAAAAAATTTACCTCGATTCTTTAATCCCAGACTTTCATCATGTCCTCTAAAAGCACAAGCTTGAAATGTTAACCATCTAATAGCATCCACAGAGGCTTTTAGCTGTAAGCGATTGCTCAAAATTTCTTGTGCAGTTTGTTTAGCCAATACTTTGTCAATATGATAAGATTGATTCTTGAAGTCATCAAAGGATCTAACAGTAATATTGTGAGCAGAATTAGGGCTTTATCCCATATGGGATAAAAAAGCACATTCTTTCCCATTTTTCACTCTCTTCCAATTTTTAAATCTTATTGAATTGAATGTACTTGATTTTTTTTTTAAAATAGATAGCAGGGAAAGCAAAACGCAGCATCTTTTTCTAGTGAATACTCTAACCAAGGAAAATCTTTAAACCAAGGAGCTTGAAATCGACGATGATGATCTTTTTGACCAAAAAGTAGATACACATCCATTATAAATTGATATGGCCCAAGCTTTATGTATGCTCTATGAATTTCATCTTGTTGATTAACTGGATAATCTCAAATTTGTGGATGCTTTCCAAGATCATGAATCAAAGTTTCAATGTTAACTTTTTCTTGTTCAATCCTCATAGATTTGGAAGGATGTGGTTGGACAGCAAGTTGTTCCACAATTGACATTGTAAGTTGTTCAACAACAATTTCAACATTAAAAATAGATGGTGTTCTTTCATCATCTATCTCTTTTCTCTTAAAAAATGAATCAATAGTTTTTTCCTAGACATCTTTCAATCCTTAAAAAAATATAGATTGTAAATTATATTATATAAAATATTAGGATGAATTAAAAAAACAAGATCATAACACAAAATGCACAATATATTATATATAAAAGGAATTGTAAATCATAACACAAATTGCACAATAAAATCATAAATATTAAAAAAGAAAAGTATATTGGAGATTGGAGTGGCTCACCTCAACTTTATCCTTGCATTTGCTTAATTGGAGGGCCTAAGAAAATAAGATTGTAAAGGTAGTCAAGCCAAGTTCTTTGATTCAACAAAAAGGAGAATTTTTTTTTTAAAAAAAAAGGAATGCAGAAAAAAACAACATGAAACAAGGCAAACTGCACACAACAGACACATAAATAATGGTCTTGAAATAGTAAACAGTGGAGGAGAAAAAAACGGAATAGGATGCAAACAGAAAAAAATGAAAGAAGGCAAAAGGCGTACGCTGGTACGCATACCTAATTGCCTTAAAGAAGCTGTGAAGTATGAACAGTGGCAGCAACTTTTCAAAGCTAGGCAAAACTGTGCAAACAAGACAAGTATATATTACATTTATATACCCTAGATTAAAATTGGCAACTTTCTTATTTTTTAATAGTATATTTTATATTATATTTATATATAATACATGCATTTTAGATGCTAACATTTTTCGACTTTGTATAATATATTGGTGTAATATTTTTATATTTATTAAAAGGCAAGTAAATATTATGTTTAGTATTAAATATATTATACATACAAAATATATTTTGATGGGACTGAATATATATAATTCCTACATTGTACTAAAAAAAATTAAAAAAGTTAAGGGGGCCATGGCCCCCTAGTCCCCCCTGTCTCCCCCATTGCTCAATCATCAAAGCAGAAATTGACTTAACTTTATCTACAAATCCTCAAAGGAAGTAACCCATTTCATCTCTGTAAATAATGCCGATAGATGCTCCCCTTTCTTTACCAAAGAAAGATCCATCACAGTTCACTTTTGCGCATCCAGGCGACGGTGCCTGCCAATTTATGATTAGCTTAGTAACAAAGGTATCTATAGATTCATCTACAAAATAGTTACAAGCCTTCCATATCTCAAACACAGCTCTGCAAGGGTCATCTATGACCTTTTTGGGATTAGGATTAATGTGGTTAAAGACTTTCTCATTATGGGCCTTCCAAATTGACCAAATGAGCCAACTTATGAGTGCCCGATCATAATCAGTGTATGGGTTCATAGCAGACAGTAAGTTTGCATACCAGTAGCTAAAATTATTTAGAATATTAGCATCCATATTTAGGGCAAGACCACATCCAAACCATACAAGAGTCCAAGGACAGAAGAAAAAGAGATGTTCCATAGTTTTTGTCTCAGATTCACAAATGGGACAAAGGTCACTCATACCTCTATGCTGATGTAGCAAGGCAGCATTAGTTGCAATAGCATAAGAGGTACTCAGCTAGATAAAATGGTTAATTCTGGGAATGGTTTGAATTCGCCATATTTTCTTCTAAATATCATCATTGAGTATAAGAGAGGAGCTTGCTCGCACTGGAGGATCAGATTTGCTTTCCATTTCTCTGGCATACCCAAGCTTAACATTATAAACACCATTTTTTGCTCCAATCTAAAAAATCTTATCTGTAGTTTCATTTCTATCCAGTGGGATTTGGTGAATCGCATAAACTATGTCATCATTGATGAAGTTAAAGATAGTTGACACGTTCCAATGTCTATTATCAATCAGATAGCCACATAGGTATTCAACTTACTAACTTCAAGGTCATCAATATGTAATTTTTTTCCAAAAAAGGATGGGATCCAGTTGTCCTTCTAGATTTGAGTAGATTTACCATCTCCAATTTGCCAACACAGGTCACCTTTGATAAAATCTTTGCCATCTAAGATACTAGACCAACACCAAGATGCTCTGATCCCTTTCTTCACATTAAGGAAATTACAATTTGAAAAATAACGAGCTTTTAGAACCCTCACCCACAGATCATCAGGATTGTGTAAAATACGCCAAGTAGTTCTAGCCAAGAGAGCATTATTATAATTCACAAAATCCTTAAAACCCATACCTCCTTCCTTCTTTGGCTTGATCAACTCTTTCCACGCAATCCAATGGCTCTTATTGGTAGTAGCATTGTCTCCCTATAAAAAATGTGAGATGAGACTATCCAGTTCCTTACAAGTCTTGACTGGGAATTTAAGGCATATCATTGAATATGTGGGGATAGCATTAATGACTACCTTGATCATGACTTCTTTTGCTTGCATAAGATAAATGACACTGGCCCCACCCATACACCTTCTTACTTACTTTCTCTCTAACATATGCTAGTGCTTGACGCTTGGTTTTTCCCCAAATACTAGGAATACTAAGGTATTTCCCTAGGTTCAAGATAGCTGCAATAGCCAGAATATTATAGATAGAGGCCTTAACTTTTACTGGTGTATTTGTTGAGAAGAAGATTGCTAATTTGTCTAAATTTATGATTTGGCTTGATGTATTACAACAAAGCTTTAGTATTTTGGCCAAATTTCTATAATTTTTCTTACTAGCATACATGAAGAGCAAGGCATCATCCACAAAGAAACTATGTGTAAGTTCTGGACATAGTCTGCTCATTTTAATCCCTTCAATCTTGTGTGCTGCCTGCTGCTTATTGATAAGGCAAGAAAGTCTCAAAGACCAAAATGAACAGATGGGGGACAATGGGTCGCCTTGTCTTAACCCTCTTCCATGTTTGATAGAAGCTACTTTATTTCCTGATAAGCAGAGATTGAGACTAATAGAGTTAACACAATTCATGACAAGATTTGCCTATCTGAGACAGAAACCCATTTTAAGCATAACACATCTTAAAAAGTCCCATTCAACTCTATTGCAAGCTTTGCTCATATCCATTTTAAGGGCAAATTCATAATTAGATCCAAACTTTTGATGCCTTAAGTAATGGTAAACTTCATGAGCAATAATAAGATTATCATGAATCAATCGTCCAGGGATAAAGGAACCTTGATTGGAAGAAATACAATTATCCTGAAATGATTTCATATGATTGGCAATAATTTTAGAAATAGTTTTATAAGAGAAATTACAAAGGCCAATTAGTCTAAAATGAAACACATGTTCATGTTTATCAACCTTAAGGATAAGCGTAATATTGGTAGCATTTATGTCAATCAAGTAATCATATCTTTCAAAGAAACTTTTAGCCATTTGAAAAATGCTATCCCTTGTTTCATTCCAAGTAACTTGGTAGAATTTACCTGTAAAACCATCCGGGCCAGGTGCCTTCATAGCACCAAGATTGAAAACTGCTTCCCGTACTTCCTCTTTAGTCAAAGGCCTAAGAAGTTGTTGGTTGGCAGCATCATCGATATGATAATTAACATAATTAAGGACATTATCAAATGGCCAAGGACCAGATGCTATAAAGAGCTGTTCAAAATAGTCAGAGAAGTATTTGGAAATCTCATTGCTATCCATAAGCCAATTGTTGCTATCATCCTTTATCTTGAGAATAGAGTTCCTTTGTCTTCTTATAATTGTAGAAAGGTGGAAAATTTTAGAGCTTTTATCTCCTGCTTAAAGCCAGGAGATTCTAGACCTTTGCCACCAGTACATTTCCTCCATGTCCATTAGCTTTTCAATACTAGTAGTCAGTTCCTTAGCCTGTTTGATGCTATCATCAGATAGGTACCCTTTTCGGCAATCAGCTAATTGGGCTTTGAGTCTTTCAATATGCTTTTTGTTATTTGGAAATGCTTTACAGCTCCACCTAGCAAGGGAACTTTTGCAAGAGTCAAGTATTACAAGAAAAACCTCCACACAACTACTTAACAGAGGGTCACATGAGGTCCAGCTATTATGAATAATATGCTAAAAATCGGGATGAGTAGTCCAAGTAGCTTTAAATCTGAATTGACTAGGAGTTCTACCTGTATGATGACATAAGACCACCAGTAACAAGTGATGATCTGAGCCCATAGGATCAATGTTAAAGACTTGGATCATAGGAAAAGCTTCTAGTAGTGCTTCATTTCCCAACGCAGGATCAATACATTCCCAAATATAGCATTATTCAGCCTCATAGCACCAGGTGAAACATGAGCCATTATACCCCAGGTCAGCAAACAAGTAGTCAGAAATAAATCATTAGAAGTTCAATAATTTTCTCATAGCCCTAGGATTCCCTCCACGCTTCTCTTATTGATAAGCTATGTCGTTGAAGTCTCCTAAACAAAGCCACGCTTCCTGAATACCTCCATACCTGACACCTATCACCCTCATTAGGAGGCCCATAGATGAATGAGATGTAATGAAGGGTATCCATAGTTGAGGCTAAGACACTTGTATGGATGTCATTTGGTGAAGATGATAGGATGTTCACAATGATGTCTTTATCCCACTAAAGAGCAAGACCACCACTTCTTCCCACTAGATCAATAACTTAATCCTCCTCAAATCCACACTTTCTTTTGATCTTTCTCACATAATTATTATTTTTTTGTTTTATTTCCGCAAGGAAAACAATAATGGGTTTATTTTTATGACATTCCTCTCTGAGGTTCTTAACTGCAAAGGGAGACCCCAACCCTTAGCAGTTTCATGACAAGATTTTCATGGTGAACTAACGGTGGGTTCACACGACCACAAGTGTTTCTAGTCTCAAAGTTGTTACCTTCATATGTCATCTCATCACCAAATAAAAACCACCCTGGGGGAAAAATCACAGCTTGAGTATCGTCTCTTTCTTCTTCAAAATCTTCCTTTGAGTGAACTTCAACAAGTTTCCCTTTACAGTTTCGGATTCGTTGTTTAACAGCTCTGCAGCTCTTTCTTGTTCGCATAGGTGGGGGTAAATTCAACTGGTCAACGGATTAGGACTCGCGTTCACATTCAAGGAATATCCTTCTGCATTTTGGTAATAAGGGGCTAAGAGGATCTGTAATTGGACGCTTCAGAACAACTTTCTTAAGTCCAACTTTTTGGGCTCACCATCTTCTTCAGGGAATTCCACAAAATAGGATTGTAACTTCTGACTTGGTATTGGGCCTTGGATCACCGAAGGCCCATCCTTTGATTGTGTAATAGGCACTACAGTCAAGGTGGGCTCATTGTTGGGCCTTTCACTTTTTTGGCTTGTTGTAGACCTTGTGTCTATTGTGTCATTGATATCAGGCTCATCGTGTTCTGGTGCATGATCCTCGCTTCTAAAAGTCAAATTTGATTTGGTTTCTCTTCCTTCCTTATTATGATCATTAATCACATTAATGGTGATATTATGAATCCCTGATTTTCCTCTAGATTTGTCTCTGTCGCCTAGTTTACTACTCGTGCCATAATCAGCATGCTTCTTCGGCTCGTTCCTTCTCTGTCGTTCACCGGACGGTGTCATTTTGGTGGTTTGATCAGAGGGGCTTCCATCTAGTCGGGTTTACAAACTTTAACGAATTCTTCAATAGTTTTCACGTTTTATAGTTATCTATTGATAAGTTTGTTTTTGTAACTCACTAATCATTGCTTAATTTTTTATTGACCACTTAGTTAGATTTAAGTAAAAGTTAGATAAGGAAGGTGGAAAATGTATATTATTTTCTTTTTCTTTAAGGAAAACTGTTTCCAAGTTCATGGATGGACTCCATATATTATCACAGCAATATGGACTCCATATTCTCTAGCTAATGTTTATTTAATTTTTATCTTATATTTTGAATCAACAACTGTTATAATATTTATATTAGCGAAGAGTGAAGTTCCAATGTTAATAATTATTCATACCTGACTCCCATCTTATTATTGGGATTCTTTTGTTATAAACTTAAATACTTATTTATTGATGAAAACAAGTCATACACGCACACACTCCCTCAAGTTCTATTTATAACACAGGGGAAAGAAAAATTTTCTTATTCCTATATATAAGTCATATCATTAAACTTTTAGTGTAAATTTTCTTTTACTCTTTGTTATATTGTTGAAAGAAAATATGCTATTAAAATATATTCTCCCTTCATCTCAAATTATAAAATAATTTGAAATAAGATTATGTATACCAATAAAGCTTAGTAGATAATGATACTTTATAAACTTATTTTTTCAAAATAAAATTATAAACTTTTAAAAATGCTACTACACACTTAATCATTCCACTTTAATATTAATTATTTCAATTTTCTCTCCACGTAGAGGATAATATTGGAAAGGCATCATTAATAAAACTTTATTTTTTATCAAATTGTCTTATATTTTGGAAAAATAAAATACCTCCAAAGTTATTTTATAATTTGGGACAGAAGTAGTATATTTCATGGGGAAAAATTTGGAAAGTTATTAAATTTTTGAACATAGTTATTGAGTTTTACTATGATTTTTCCTAGATTCCAATGATACATATTTGAAGTAACTTATAAATAGAATCAAAGAAGTATATTACAAGTTTTTTTTATTGTTCACATATGTCTACTTATTAAAGCTAGTTATGTTTGAAACATGATTAGACACTAAATGTGGGCTCCTTTCTATGGGAATTTGAACTCTAGTTCGTCACTTTATAAAAGACTAGCCTTTTTTTCTAAACCCAGGCTTGTTGGTATATTACAAATCTATTTTATTATGATGAGTTTCTCTGAACTTTGATACACTAACTTAATCTATGGCCATGTCAACAAATTTTAGGGTCTTAAAAATTGTTAGGGAGCCTAATATTTTGTAATTTATTAATTTTCATATCATTTATCTAGCCTTTCGAAATACAAATTAATTTTCTATCATTTATCTAATTTTCTGAACCAAAAAGTTTATCAAAATTTATCAATATAGAGTAATCATAAGCCTTATCTAGCCAATTCATTTAATTTTAAACTATAACTTAGTTAATTTTATATAGTTTAAATACTTGAATTTTATAAAACTTTTTTAACAATAGTAACTATTCCCAATACTATTATATTAATACTTTTATAAGAAATATAAATGTGAATATCTGGAAGAGAAAATGCCTTCTTAAACTTTGGAAAAAAGTATAGTTTCATACTTCAATTACAGTTTTAACTTTTTTTTTCATATTATTGATGTTTCTCTTAATACCTTCAATTTTAAAAATATATTCAAACTATGGAACTATATGAACATCTTAATAACTCTAACTTAATTTTATTTTTATGAGTTCCTGTGAACTATTGTAAACTTTAACTTAATTTAGAGAAATGCCAAGAAATTTTAGGGCCTTAAATAAAAATTATTAATTAGGCAGTCTAATATTTTATAATTCATTAATTTGCATATTATTTATATAGCTTTTTGAACTACAAATTAATTTCATATCATTTACCTAGATTTGTAAATTATCAATTCATTTAATTTTAACCTATAACATGCATACTTAATTTTGTAACCAATGGCGGTTGAGTATAGTAGAACGGGCTACTTTTTCACAACCTAATAAATTAAAGTTTGAATCCCTATTAAGAGTGATGTTCACATTTATATATGGACAATAAAATATATTTATGAATTTTTAATATATAACAAAGATATATAAAATTACAAATTAAAATTCCATCCCAAAAATATCATTGTAATACCAAACTATTGATGTATTATAATTATATTTATATATACAGACGATATAATTATATAATTGAGAGAATTTCATCTAAGGAGCATAGACGTGATATATTTTCGAATCACTCTCTCAACACAATCTGAAATTTTACTTCAAAATGTTGGGTTTGGATTGAAATAAAATTAAAACACTCCTTCAGAAAACTTGTTAATTCCTTGACTTTATTTGTACAATCTTTTAGATTACTTATATGAAATCTGCTCTATATAACTTTCCATAGTTAATAAGGGAGATTCAGCAAAGGAAAAGTGGAAACATAGTGAAAAGAGAAAAAGAAAGGAAAAAATAATAATATAATTTAGAGATTTATTAGTGTATAGGGATGATTGGTAACTAAAATTTGTTTTAATATGAGTTTTATTTAAAAATAAACTTTTAGAATCTTATTAGAATATCCCTAATGGAATTGATAGAGTTGACTAAACTATATATTTTGAAAATAGAAGAGATATCTGTGTATTAAGGCAATTTAAAAGGGTAATGACTAATGAGAGTATTTTACACTATAATTTAATATCTCTTCATTACTTTTAACATGCATAAAATGTTACAATTTTTTTAATATTGTTTACTTTTTTTAATATTTAAATATTTACATGGTACAAACTAAACTTGATATAAACGAAGAAGAAATTGCAAATGCCGCGTATATTTTCTCCCAATTTATAGGCGGAGTAATTTTTTTTTGGGAAAAAAGTAACTTTTCTTCTTTAACACGTTTTATTTTGATTTTTTAATATTATAAAATCTTTCTTTCCAGTTCTTCATTCATACCATCATTAATCTCATAAACCAATTGACATTGAACTTTACATATATATATATATATATGTTGACAAAACATCTTTAAATATTAATATATTGAATTTATTTTTTTAAATAATAATGATTGTTAAAATTATCATTTGACTTTACACCGTTGAAAGACTGAAATGATTTTTTATAAAATGAAAAAATTAAACTCAAACGTGAAGCTTCGGCGAAGCAACCTCCCTGACAAACGTTCCCATACTTTTTTCCCCTATAAATAAAGCAAACATGGCACTGGTAGGGTTTCAGAAAATGGCGAGGGTTTCAGAAACAAGCTCATTATTCCAACAATGGCGAGGCGTCTCTTTGAGTGTCGAAACCAATCGAGTTCACATAACAATCCCAATGTTATTCATTTTCAACATAGCCTGTTCCTTCACGTCTCGCCATTCCATGCTCGCTTCACCATCCCAGCTCTGATCGCCTTCCTTCAAATCCTGACCACCGGAAAACGCCCTTCTCCCTTCGTACTCCACCCAGCACGGCCACAGCTTCCGCCGTCAGCGTTTTCGGCTATTACCTCCTGTTTTTAGCTAAGCGATGGGTTCCGAACCATGTTTCTCATCAACTTAACGTTGCCATGGGGCTCCTGGGCTCCTTCTCGGTGGCCTCTCTGTGTCTCCCTCTACCTCTCTGAAATTTCAGGTTCCTAATCTATGCCCTGCTGGGACTCCTTGAGTGCTTCCCTTGGCTCAGGAAAATATACTACCACTGCTTCCTCCACAGCCGGCGAAGGAGGGTGGCCGCACCACTGCCGTCGTGTCTCTTGCCTCGAACCAACATCGACTTGATTCCAGCACCGTAGCAAGTGGCATGGTCTTCAGCACATCGTGGGAACTAAGACTACGTAAGAAGAATGTTTATATATAATAGGAGGAACACAAGGCGGAGCTAATTAGTTGCGTGGGTGGTTGTTATAAAGGGATGATAGACCATTTTGTTCCTTGAGTATTTTTAAAGAGCATTGAGCACTTTGTACTAAAGAATAAGGTAACATATCTTCTAAATAATTTTTTTCATGAGCAAAATTACCCTTCCATCAGATACCCATCATCTTCTCTGTCGCTGGCTAACATGGAATGGTTATGGGATCCACTTAAAGTGATACCAATGCATTCTGACCCATTTTAACCATCTGACATGAGCCCAAAGGGAATGGAAGTGGCAATTACAGGAATTACAATTGATTTTAGCAGCAAAACGATGGTAAAATGAGTATGAAACTGATTTGTTATCACTATACGTGGACCTCATGACTATTCCACAATAGATAACAGAAAAGATGACAGGTCTTTTGACAAAAGAGCAATTTTACTTTTGAAAAAATTATTTAGGAAAATATTGCCCTACCTTTTAGTACATGGTACCCATTACTCCTTAAAAAAGCTTAGGGGAAAAATGATTTTAACCCTATTGTGTGTGTGTGTGTGTTATAAAGATGATTTGTCACAACTAAATTCATGATTTTAGTGGTGACAAACAACTACTTTAGTTATGGTAAATCGAGTTTGAAGCAGCGAATAATGATGATTGGCCGTAGCCCTGTGGAAGTGCTGATTGGCCAAGCAATAATTAAAAGAATAGACATGCGACCCTCTTACTTGATGGAGTTATGATGGAGTTATGACATATCATGGTATCTAATCTTCTTGGACTATATTATTATTTCGTCATTTTCTGTGAGCAGATGCTGACAGAGGAATATAAAATTATATAATTTCTTCTGCATGCTTTTCTTCATTTAACTAGGGACTATTGACCCATTATTTAATTTAAAAGGATTATGACGGAATGACAATATAATAGGAAGAAGATTTTAATGAGCTTGTTTTTTCAAAAAGCCAGATGAGAATTGTTAGGGAAATGCAGAGATCGCTTTGCGAGGAGCTGAACGACTGGGCCGAAAGAAATTATTCAGCCGAGGGATTGGCATCACTGTGCCCAAGGCGAGAACACGCGACAAACTGATCTGTAGGGTTTTAGATCAGTCTCTAAGTTTGTATGGAGACAAGAAAAATCATTTTTATTTTTTAAAAATGCTAGGTTGTTGCCACTTGCTAAATAAATTGAAAGTAACAGTCAACAAACAAAAAGTTACACTAACTGTAGGTAAAATTGCTTCTTTTTTAAAAGTTATTGGATAAAATTATTTCAAAAAAAAATTAGAATAACAAATGTTTCTTAATTTTTTTTTGATATTTTTTCCCTTTAAACCAAAATTTAATAAAAAGAAAGAATAAGAATAATCAATTAATAACATTTTCACTTCTCCAATTTTTTTTTTAAACATCAAACTCATGCAAATCTCTCTCCTTCCCTTCACCTCAAACCAAATAAAATGAGAAAACTAAGTTAAATATTGAGTAAATATTAAATTTGAAATTAACTATATACATTTATAGCTTTTATCATTCTTTAATTAGATCTCTGTAATTTAATTTGTTTTAATTAGCTCTTTATAGTTTAATTGATTAAATATGTTATATAATCGATTTACCTTTTAGATATGGATTTTGAGTTTAGATGACCTCGCTATATATATATATATATATATGTGCACACATATGCCACGGGAGAAAAGAAAGTTTTGGTTGGATTTGAGAGGCCAAATATATAACCGATACAAAATGACAAACTATGCATCACGTTAACGGGGAAAAGAAAAAAAGAAATGGAGAGAGGATGGTGGGTGTAATTCCTAGGTGGAATGACAATTATTATATTGTAAAGAATTTGTATTAGCTGTTCACATCATTATCATACATTTAAAACCATATATATAAAAGAATGGTATCCAAAGCAATTCAGACACATGATTTTAGACATGAGAGCCATCTAGAATAAACAAATTATATACATTTTCACGTGAGATTTTACTAAAAGAAAGATGAAAAACATAATTTTAAATTTTTATACTTTGTTCAAATTTTATTATAGATCTCCATACTTTTTTTTATATTCTAGATCGTTTATGCATTTTTTTCAGTATTTTAAGTTTCTCAATAAACGATGTTATGTGGAATTAAAACACCCAAAAAAATGTAGGGATCTAAAACCAAAAAAAAAAGTAAATAAATTCATAATAAATTTTGAATAAAGTGTAGGAATTTAAATTTATAGTTTTTTAAAAAAAATATATTCTTTGGCTTGTTGACTGCCGTGGATGAGGGTTTAAACTTGAAAATCAACGCTGATTTGACTGATTCAACAGTACTCTTTCTTGTGTAAGAGCCATCGGATTCAACTGATCTACGTACGGGGATTGAGCTTGGAGGCAAATTTACCACCATAAAAAAATATTTACAAATATATTACACATTTAAAAATATTTACTATAATAATACTATAAATTAAAAATTCGTCTGACGGATACGCATGAAAGGATCTGTATCTTGATCTTGTCTGATGTGGTAGGAAAATACTTTACTACGTATGAGGTAGTGAGATAATCACTATTCTCAACACCAACATGACCTTATCAACTACCGTAACAAGTGGCTTAGTGCCCTGTTTGTCTTTACCACACTGTCCAATGGGAACCTAGACTATATGTCAAAGAAGAATATTAAATACACACACACACAATGATATAAAGAAAATAATAATGGTTCTCACTTTTGGGCTAAGTGCCTCTTATTATCTTTAATCCCTTTTTACACCAAAAAAGAAAAGGAGAGAATAATGGTGATGAATGCCGATGCCATGTACGTACAGATGGGATTACGACGTGTCATCTTTGACACATGGTTAGCTTAATGACCTATCTCTATTTTGTTATTTTATAATTGATTTGTCGACTGCTTTTAACTTTATGATAATTCTCTCATTTATGACTGATTTATATTTATTTTGAAATTTTATACTCATTTCTTTAAAAAATATAAAATATTTTTTGAGAATTAAATGTTTAAAAATATAAGGTATTTTTAATTTTTTAATATATAATCATTATTTTTTTCTAAAAGTGCCCCTATTGATAATGACTTTATATTTATTGTAGTGTGATTAATAGGAGTAAATATAAAAAAATAAGATTAGTTTAAAAGTAGGTAACTATTTTATTGAAAGGTGAAATTTAATTAAAAATATTTTTTATTTTTTAATGAAAGGAGTAGGAATAGTTGTGAATACAGACAGAGGAATAATACTGATTTGATTCCCTTTATATATATATATATATATTAAAAGCAATCTTATCAGGGTATATTGCTTTGGGAGAATTTCATTATAGAACCATAATAGTTAGATATCTTCAAATCAGGACTAGCAAAGTATGAAATCACACTGCAAGCTTTGATATCCAAAATGAAATTAAATTTCACAGCAAAATGACATTACTGCCTCTAATGTTTAAATACAAGGAAAGCGTACAATGGAACCCATACTTGTAGAAAGCCTGGACGCAACTGCCGACTACTTGCGCGGATCATAGTTGGAGCCCATTTTGCGGAAGTGGTAGGCGGTTGCTTGAGTTTTCTGGTGTGATACAGGTCCTCCATTGGGTTAATCGAAGCATAGATAGGCGCCACTGCATAACCATGAATAGCTTGATTTCGTCGGTGTTGAAAATCACAAAGGATAACTATCTTTTGATAGTGGATTACTTATCATATTGATGGGTTTTACTGATACATATTCATTCCCGCACTTTTACTTGAGGATTTCATTTTGTCCTATATATGGAGTTGTAATAATGACATGTTATCTTAGTTATTAATGCTTGTTAATTTTCGAGTATCAGATTCTGATATGACAGTGAACAGTGGTTTATAAACATGCAGATTTTTTTTGGTCATAACATGAATTTGACTTGCTGTGATACCGAAACAACTCGCTAATTAACTAATTGGTGACATTATAGAATGATAAGGAAAATGAACTTGTTACTGGCTTGCTTGTTAAAACACTAATTTGACTTGTCAAGTGCTTAAATGATACTTGTCAATGATTAATAAATTTTCCAAATATCAAAAGAAAAATTCCAGATTTAAAACTTGAAATTTTAGTAACTCTTGCTTGTTAAAACACAAAAGTGAAGTGTTAATATGCTAAACCAAACTTTACAATTACATTTCAAATATGAAAATGCACCATAACAAACTTGTCATTTTCATAAAACCACTTATAATTTTCCTAACCTAGACTTGTCAATATGTTAACAGAGTGTTATTAAATATCTTAATGAAAGTGTATATTTCATTCTCATATCCATACCATAACTTCTTTTAGATATACATGCTTGTTAAAACACTAATATGACTTGTCAGATATAAGAAAGAAAATTGCTTACCAACACAGATTAAATAATTAACAAGTCATAATATGAATTTAATAGGTAACTGTATGGATTTAACATGTCATATTAGTGATGATAGAAGGCTTGTTAAGAATTTAACAATTAAATTTACAGACTTAAAAAGTAATATTAAGGATTTTACCTCTAGGGCTATAAGTGTTAAAATGACATGTTTTCCACCACAAGTTTCCTCTTGACATTTTCCAAATCCTAGAATTGCTTATATTAAATAAGTGACAAGTCATGTTCTAAAATTTATAAGTAATGCTAGGAATTTAACAAGTAGTAGTCACAAAACTATCAACTATATCATCCCAATATAACAACTACATGAACCACATTTTTGACTGTTTGTCAAAAAATCTAGTTAAATAGCTAATATCACTTGTTACTTGTGTAATATTCATCCGGTGTAAATTCATGCATAACTTATTAAACCATTTATGAAATGTCTAACACTACATGTCAAGTCTGGAATATTAATTGTTAAATACTTAACATATGTAAATTTATATATGACTTGCTAAATGAATAATGAATAACTTCACAAGTAAAATATCAAATATAACTTGTAAATTTTCTTGTGTTGCTTGTTAAGTTTGTCATGTTAAATCTATTATAACTTGTTAAATTATTGCAAAATCCATTATGTTACTTTCTAGAAAAATAACATTACTTTTTAAATCTTTGACAACACTTGCGTAGTCCATAACATTACTTGTGACTATTTACATCAATAAACAAGATGCAAGCATGTGATACAAGAGGAAGGGGATTTAAATCAGTATAATGATTAAGAAAATAACAACTTCATATTACTAGATATACAAGTAGATTTACATAACAAATAGTCACAATCATTTTTGATTTGCACCATTCTATATTTTTCCTTGTCAACAAGTCGCATCTCCTTCCATGCTTTAACATGTTATCAATTCCATCACACATATGGGTTCTTTTACACGCACACAAGATGGAAAGAAAAACAAAACAGAAAATATACAAGATCAATCATGTTCTTCAGAGTTCCAGGTCAGATCATATGAAACCAATGGAAAGATTTAACGCATGCTTGGATAAACCATCTTTGTCAAATTAAGATTCTGCTCCCTTGCTATTCTCACCAAATCCATATTCCATTCTCTCTTCATCGGGTTCTTGCATTCCTTAATAATAGTAGCGTCCTCATGAAACTTATTATAGGGATCCAATAAGACAAGGATTGCCTTAGCACAATCATATAACAAGCCTAAAGTATAGAACTTAAGTTATCACCAATAACAATATGCAACAATACTTCACTAGTCCATCTACTATGCAACATTGACGTTGCGGAACAACTCATATCGCAAAAATGGCAACAATGATTCTAAAATAATTCATTCCTTTCCTACCCACACCACACACTACAAACCCATGCCAATCTATTTCAATTTAAAGTTGAGATAAAGAAGATAAGGCTTTATGAAAAAGCACTTCATACTTTACACCCCCCCCCAAATG
Source organism: Prosopis cineraria (assembly GCF_029017545.1). Classification (NCBI taxonomy): domain Eukaryota; kingdom Viridiplantae; phylum Streptophyta; class Magnoliopsida; order Fabales; family Fabaceae; genus Prosopis; species Prosopis cineraria. The sequence goes on from NW_026555343.1 coordinate 28,559,181, forward strand.
ATGAGATTTTTGAACAATAGCCACTCTCTTTCCTCGACTCAACCAACAACCTTTGTGTAAAATCACACAAAATGCTCAAAAAGGAGCAAGATTAAGTGATTGCACTATACATAGAAGAAGAAGGATTGGAAATCACATGATTTACAGGCTCATCCTTAGTGAGGAGGTTGAAAACTGGTGGAGTGCAACCTAGAGTTTGTTGTGACTTTTCTTCTTCATTCTTTAGTCTATCTTTCCTTTCATCAAACAAGGACATTTCAGTCATTTTACTTAAACATTTTATTTCACTTTGGTCCAACAATCCTGCAGTACATTTTTAGATTTCTTTGAGTCTGATTGGTAAATGTTTAGCTATTATGGTCCTAAAATGAAACTCTCCTATGGCTTTTGGTAAATCACATATCCAAGAGTGATTTTTTTAATAAAACAAATCCAGGATTGGAATGATTTGTTATGTGCTTGTGTGTAGACAACATGTCTGATTTAGTAATTAAAGTTAGCATGAATAGTAAACACTCGTTACTTAATAATTAAGCAAGTGATTGTAGAATTGAATTCAAGCGTGGATTGTCATATCTCACAAAGGCTTGGTTCAATTCAAGCGAGTGATCTATGTAAAAATCCTTACTTAAACACTGTTAATCTTCATAAGCCAAGGTAATTAAGGGTCAAACCCCAAAAGAAGTATAGAGTTTAATAAAAATTTGCAAGTGGGAATCCTAATTTTTTTTATAATATAAAACACTCATATACTTTTAACATTTACAAATCAGAGTTTTAAATATATGCAGAAGCATAGGATCCAAAACAAGTTGATGCATTTGCAAAAAGGACAAAAAGATCATTTTCTACCCAAAACAACATGTGCACCGAGACATGTTGTTGATGTGCTATGGCATGCCGTCTTTGTGCCATGTGCCGTGACAAATATTCCATGTGCTATGGCACATTGCAAGAGTTTGACAGTAGTTTTATTGTCACATGACAGCACCGAGGGTGAACTTCTAACGCACTTCAAATCTTTATTTGACATTCAATTGAAGTGATCTGGATATCTATAGAGATCTCTTATTTCTAGCTAATGGCACAGATTTCATAACCAAATCATTTTTCTATAAAAAGTTAGATGTCCTTTTCAAAACTCACTTCTTTTTCACACAATTACACAACGAGGGTGTCCATTTCCCAAAACAATTGCCATAAGCCTACATCAACCTTTAGACCACATACAATGGACTAATATGGACTCGTGCAATACACATAAACCATCAAACACATATACATAAAAAATTTTAACACTTAACCCCTTGATTGACAAAAACATAAGGGGCAGTTTTACCTTGCATAAATCAACATAATCATCAATAATGTTAACCAATTACACAATACCCTACTTCTACTAGTATTTTAGCCCTATTAAGTTTTATAACCACATATTAACAGCTCATGGCACAAAATACACATGATCTTTTGAACAATAATGCAAGTAATCAAAAATGAATTGTATGATGTACTAGTTGGCAAATAACAATTTTCAAATACACATAACCCAAAATGATATTAGGCCTACTATTAGGATTTTCACAAAATGCTAAGCCTCCTGTCATTTCCCCTGTCCTAATTCAATGAGCTAAGCCTTGTAAAATTGAAAAATGAGGTGTAAGTATAACTGCTTAGTAATCAAGTCCAATTTAACCTATACGATTACATATTAATTAATTTAAGATTCAAATGGCAATTAATAATTTTACAAACATCATATATATATATATATATATATTTCAAATGTAGCCTTGATCGCAAAACTAACAACCATGTAGTCGGGCATAAATGTGTATCATCACATATATTCAAAAATAACAACAACAACAACAACAACCATGTTCCCCTAATGAAAAATACACCGGATCACAATAATAACAATTATGTGATCAAAACTAAAAATGCATGATCAATGCCAACCATATACCCTCTAAATACCTCCGATATAAAACCAATGGCTATTAAGTGGTTACATCCTTAACTCAGACTAACCACCTTCCTCTCATGAGGAGTTGCTGGCCTAGGGCTAACCCCTTCAGTTGTGATCCACATCTTTCCCTAATACAAATAATCATGGGGTATCATACCCTTAATCTAGCCTCTTTATAAATCGGTGGAGATTAGTTATGTTTGAATCCTTCAAAGAACAATTGGGACAGTCCTAAATCAACATGAGACAATGGCTACCTCTCGATTCCAACGATCGGTGTCAAGGCTAGCTTCCAATTCTAACGGTAAGCCGTCATTACCACATGGGTTTAACACAACTACTCCTCTCCCTATAGGCAAACTCCCCCTAAATGATCATGCCATACATATATTGACAATTAGTATGCCTTTCTAACAACATTAATCACATCATATCATATTCACACAATTTTTTTCTATAATACTGCACATACCAAATATCACATATTCTTCATTTTCATAATGACATGTTCTCAATCATCATCAATAATCACACATGTATAAACATGCATATCATTCTCAACAATCCAATATGATTTTACACATATCATTCATCATATTGCCAAAATTTGCATCAATGGGTCTGCAAACACCCAACAAGTTTCAAACAATTTAATTCAACAAATAATTAATTAACAAACAATTATAAAAACTAAATTTTCCCTCGATTACCTCAAATCTTCAAGAGGTTAAAGGTTTATCTCTCAAAACACAAACTTCCAAAGCTTCTCCTTAAGCTTGAATGGTGCTAAAGTAGTTAATCCACAATTAAGTCACAAGGATAACCATTAATCTCCTTATTTGGATCATTTATACCCATTTAACTTAACAATCTTCTTTTACCAAAATCACAAATTCGCTCCTAATCATACCTATTGGGTCTACTAAGTTCCTTTAGCTCACATTGTCGTTAATGAACCATTACAATGCCATAAGTCTACATCAACCCTTAGACCACATACAATGGACTAATATGGACTCGTGCAATACACATAAACCATCAAACACATATACATCAAAATTTTTAATACTCAACCCCTTGATTGACAAACACATAAGGGGCAGTTTTACCTTGCATAAATCAACATAATCATCAATAATGTCAACCAATTACAACAATACCCTACTTCTACTAGTATTTTAGCCCTATTAAGTTTTATAACCATATATTAATAGCCCATGGCACAAAATACACATGATCTTTTCAACAATAATGCAAGTAGTCAAAAATGAATTGTATAATGTACTAGTTGGCAAATAACAATTTTCAAATACACATAATCCAAAATGATATTAGGCCTACTATTAGGATTTTCACAAAATGCTAAGCCTCCTGTCATTTCCCTGGTCCTAATTCAATGAGCTAAGCCCTGTAAAATTTAAAAATGAGGCGTGAATACAAATGCTTAGTGACCAAGTTCAATCTAACCTATACAATTGTATATTAATTAATTTAAGATTCAAATGGGAATTAATAATTTTACAAACATCATATATATTTATATATGTATTTCAAATGTAGCCTTGATCACAAAACTAACAACCATGTAGCTGGGCATAAACATTTATCATCACATATATTCAAAAATAACAACAACAACAACAGCCATGCTCCCCGAATGAAAAATACACCAAATCACAATAATAACAACTATGTGATCAAAAATAAAAATGTCACACCCTGGAACTTAGGCATGACCAGCACAGGATATATGTACAAACATATATCCCTTAAGCCCAAATCAAGAAAACTCTAACTTAATATTTTAGTTTATCTGAAATATGATTGGAAATCATAGTAACATTTCCACCTAAATAAAATATTTTAAACTTTCTATAAAAATTTTGGCAAAACTTTCTCTATAAATAGGACCTCCTGAATCTCTACAACAATCATTTATAGACAAATTACTAATACGGGGCTTTGCTCCTCGACAACAAACAATCAATATAAATTTACAAATCAGAATCACATCTATAGTTAATGTGGAGCACCTGAATTACAATCTCTAAATAAAGTACATAATTGAATATATACCTAAAAAGAAAAAAAATTCTCAAAATAAATATTCACCTAGCTCCACGGCAATCCTTTCAGTGATCGACAATTGATTCAGCATCAGCTAATGAATTTGAGAACAAAATATTTTTCAGTGAATAGCATCTCCAAAATATAAAATTTAAAAGAGTAAAAATGATAAACTCAAACAATTATATAAAATAATTAGAGAAATGATGATTCAATATAATAAACTTAATAAATCTGCAAATCTTAATCATAATCATAAAATAAGAGTGTATTGAAATTGCTTTATTCTTTTATGCCTGAAGAAAACAAATTATCCATATGTAAATTAAATTAGTACACTTGCTAACTGAAACCACTGAAATTTCAAATACACAAGTTGATTAAAACTTCAAAACTTTGAGGACTTAACAGAACAGGTAATAAACATGGACACACAATCCATGAGGGTAAGTAATCAAACGCAGCCGAAGCTACAAAACAAACATGGACACACAATCCACGAGGGTAATGCTGACCAAACGTGGCTTAAAGCCATGAAACAAACGTGAGTACGATGCTCACGAATAACCATCCCTCCGTTCCGCGTGCGTTAGCCATCGCACGGGGCTAGCACCTCCTATAAACACCCTGCTAGCTAGGTGTACTATGGTGCACCAAGGGCTAATGGGACTGCCATTAGCAACCAGTGTTCTATATAAAGTCCTCTAAAAATCACTTTTCAAACATGCGAGAAGAATCATTTTTGAAATACAATTTACATTCTCAATACCAAACTGGCATGAATCATTTCAAATCTCAAAGCTTGCCATAATAATATTTCATAGCTAATGTACAAGCTTGTATTAGTTGAGTAACTAAGAATTTCAGAGTAAAATAAACAAAGATGCCTTTATCAATCTTGAAGTGTATTTCTTAACGAAAAATACATGCAGATATCATAATTTAATTATTCTTCATCTATAATTTCTAAAACTAAAATAATTACACTAATCATAGCAGTTGTAAAAATGATTTATATAAAGATGCAATATTTTCAATAACAGACTACTTTTATTGGTAAAATAATGGGGGTGCTATTCACTTACTTGAAAAAATTTTTAAATAAACAACTTATTCCAAATTGGTCCTCCTATCACAATGCTTGGTCACTAAATCCTAATACCAGGTAACACCATTTGTCATTTTCTTTTATAGATTTTTATTACCCAAGATCTTTAATCTAAAATAACTCACAAAAATAATACAAGTTTTCACTTCAACTCCTCCCCTCACATTGCATCAAACATTCCATAAATATTCAAGTGATTAATTCATGAATAGCAATTTGGTACTTGAATTACCAATGAAAGTACCCTTTTTAAAAATCTCTATTTCCATTTTCCAGCATACACTGAAATTATTCCAATCAGGCATTTTATTGACCATCTTGTATGCATTAAAATTTAAACAAATACCAAGCTTCCCCTTCTCAATTCCCTTCCTAAAAATTTTTCAAATAACAATATTTAGACTAATCAAGCTTCTCAAAGTATACCCTTCAACAAAAACATTAATTTTAACTTCAATGGAAAAAAATTATGATTAGTCTCCATTGACAGTAACCCAAGAAAACTATATTGAAATCAATTCAGTTTACTCAATTGTTTTCGTTTTATTTCTTTGTGTGTGTGTTTCTTTTTTCTTTTTTTTAACTCACCATAGACTACGGTAGCCAAGAAAAGAGAGGGGTAAGATTCTGAACATCAATTACTCCTGCTTATCACGCACAGTAGCAATCAAAAATAGGAAATATCACAGACCAACCTAATAACACACACTCACGGGATCAGGGAGGAGGAAGAGAAAAGACTCGCACCTCAAGTTAGCAATAGCAAAAAGGAACGAAGAAAAGCAATGGCAGAGGCAGAAGCAGAGCATCCGCCAAACAGGGGAAGAGGGATGATCACAAATCGGGACCCTCTACAACAACAAATTAGCTCTAACAGCATGGACTTGAAGACCTATTAACCTCTAGAAGTTCATATTATTTCATCACATTTTTCTTAGATTCTAGTCCATTCTGGTTTAATTGTATATGTTTTTATTGCCCAATTTAGGAAAATGTGCATTTTGTTTTGGGCTTGTGTTCTTGGCTTTAATTTGATATTTTTAACCTAATTTCATGTTAGTTTGATTAGAAGAATTTCTGGAGCTTTGTAGATGTTTTTGAAAGGCTTTTGGATGAAGAAATCAAGAGCTAAATGAATAATTTTTGTTAGCTGTAAAAACAGTGCAAAACTACCAAAGTCATCCCAAAGTCGTGACTTTCGTTCGCGACTTTCACCGCTATCAAAAAAACGCTGCGTTTCATTTATCAGAAATTAGTTGGCTAGGATACATATAAGCTGAGGGCTCGACCCAGAACATATTTTCAGACTTTTAGACACTTTTAGAGCTTGGTTGTGCTAGGGTTTGGGCATTGGAAGAGTTGGGATCAAGAGATTGAAGCTTTGAAGACATTTAGAGCTCATTTTCTTTGGTTTTTCTATTCCTCTTCCCTTTCCTCTCTTGTAATCTAAAATGGGTCCACTTATTTTGTATATTTGTAGCTTGTGGATGATTATGAGTAGCTAAACCCTTTGTTCTAGGATTATTTGGAACCCTTGTATGGATTAACACTATATTTCTCCTCTCTTTTTGTGATTAATGATATATATGTGTTTATTTTACTCTTTCCTTAATGCTTCTACTTGATTGGCCACCATTTAGATGTTGGGTTCACTTAATTGATGCTTGAGAGGGCTAGGTTGAATGTAGAACTTAGGTAAAATTGTGTAAGAACTTGATATTTACATGTTGAATGGATGGTTTTGCTAGTAAGATAGAGATATACTTGTTAGCCTTGCATAGCCACATTAGGGTTGGTGTTTAAATTGAGTTTTATTAATTGTAATAAGAGATTGGGCAATTAATTTAACTAAACACTTGTTCATGACTTGAGAGAGCTTGTCCAAGTATTTTTAGAACCCTAGGTTAGCACTTATTTTCATTAAAAGCATTTATGAGAGGAGGTAATTTTGTGTTATGAAATGCAAGGGGATAAATAATCCTAGGTCCTAAATTGTGTTGGAAGTTTGTGAATCACTCATTTTTCTTTATTTTCTAGAGTTAATTTCATTTGCAAAATCATTTTCAGCTAACTTTGTGTAGCTCAACTTGATCAAATTTACTTAGTCTTTTGCTTATCATTGTTTTTGAACAAATCCTCGAGGGAACGATACTTTACTTTCATTATATTACTTACTACGATCCGTACACTTGCGGTAAGCAACAAGACCCCAACGCGACACTATCAGAAGAGGAAGAAGAATAGTGACTGATGGGAGGAGGAAGGGAGAAATTGACAGTGTTCCAAGGAAGAATACCCACAGCTCAGTCCCTAGCAACGACGGACACAATTCCCAACCTCATCCATAGCAGCGACATTGAAGATGAAGAAAGAGATGGAGGAAGAACAGAAACCAGAGCTTAAGGTCCGAACTCTCTCTCTTCCTCTCGCACCATCTGGAAAATTTGAAAATGGAGGAGGATAGGAGAATAATCCTAATGCGTGTCCTGTTTCTGATTTGCCTCTCCTTATTTTATTTTATTTAAGGGTATGACAGTAATTTCACCTAGACTGAAAGGAAAAAGAAAATCCCTCTACATCCAGGCAAATTCAAACTCAAAACTTATGTATAAAGATTCAGAGTCATTGCCACTAAGTCATTAGTTCACTCTTGTTAAACTACCTCAAATAATATATTAATATATATATATATATATAGTTAAAATGCCTTACTATAAATTTTATAAATTTTAATTAAATTTGAGTTATTATAAAAAATGCATATCAATGCTAACCACATACCCTCTTGATACCTCCGATATAAAATCAATGGTTATTAAGTGGCTACATCTTAACTTAGACTAACCACCTTCCTGTCATGATGAGTTGCTAGCCCAGGGCTAAACTCCTCACCTGTGATCCACAGTTTTCCCTAATATTAACAATTATAGAGTGTCGTATCTCTAATCTAGCCTCCTTATAAATCAGTGGACACTAGTTAGGTTTGAATCCCTCAAAAAATAATTGGGACAGTCCCAAATCAATATAGGATAATGGCTACCTCTCGATTCCAACGGTCGGTGCCGAGGTAAGCTTCCAATTCTAATTGTAAGCCGCCACTACCATAAGGGTTTAACACAACTGCTCATCTCCTTATAGGCAAACTCCCCCCTAAATGATCATGCCATACATATATTGACAATTAGTATGCCTTTCTAACAACATTAATCACATCATATCATGTTCACACAATTTTTCTCTATAATACTGCACATACCAAATATCACATATTCTTTATTTTCATATTGACATGTTCTCAATCATTATCAATAATCACATACGTATAAACATGCATATCATTCTCAACAATCCAACATGATTTTACACATCATTCATCACATTGCCAAAATTTGCATCAATGGGTCTCTAAATACCCAACAAGTTTCAAAAAATTTAATTCAACAAATAATTAATTAACAAACAACTATACAAACTAAATTTTCCCCCGATTACCTCAAATTTTTAAGAGGTTAAAGGTTTATCTCTCAAAACACAAACTTTCAAAGCTTCTCCTTAAGCTTGAATGGCACCAAAATAGTTAATCTACAATTAAGTCACAAGGATAACCATCAATCTCCTTATTTGGATCATTTATACCCTTTAATTCAACAATCTTCTTTTTCCAAAAATCACAAATTCACTCCCAATCATAGCTATTGGGTCTATCAAGTTTCTTTAACTCACATTGTCGTTAATGAACCATTACAATGCCATCCAATACAATGTCAAAATAGAGAAAGGTAAAAAATATGAAATTTTACTGCAAAATGTTGGGTTTGAATTGAAATAAAATTAAATTGCAATTCCTTGAGTTTATTTGTACAATCTTTTAGATTACTTTTATGAAATTCTCCCTAGATAACTTTCCATAGTTAACAAGGGAGATTCAGCAAAGGAAAAGTGGAAAAATAGTGAAAAGAGAAAAAGAAAGGAAAAAAATAATAATATAATTTAGAGATTTATTAGTATATGGGGATAATTGGTAAATAAAATTTGTTTTAATATGAATATTATTTTAAAAAATAAATTTTAGAATCTTATCAGAATATCCCTAAAGGAATTGATAGAGTTGACTAAACTATATATTTTGAACATAGAAGAGATATCTGTGTATTAACGCAATTTAAAAGGGTAATGACTAGTGAGAGTATTTGACACTAATTTAATATCTCTTCACTACTTTTAACATGCATAAAATGTTACAATTTTTTATAATTCATATTTTAATATTGTTTAGTTTTTTTTAATATTTAAATGTTTACATGGTACAAAAAACATGGTATAAACAAAGAAGAAATTGCAAATGCTGCATATATTCTCTCTCAATTTAGAGACGGAGTTTTTTTTTGGGGGGGGGGGAAAAAAGGAACTTCTCTTCTTTAACACGTTTTATTTTGATTTTTTAATTTTATAAAATCTTTCTTTCCAGCTCTTCATCCATACCATCATTAATTTCATAAACAAAAAAATAGTGACATTGAACATTAAAATATATGTTGACAAAACATCTATAATTATTAGTATATCAAATTTATTTTTTAAAGTAATAATGATTGTTATAAAATTATCATTTGACTTTACACCGTTGAAAGACTGAAATGATATTTTATAAATGAAAACATTAAACTCAAATGAGAAGCTTCGGGGACGCAACCTGCTGACACATTCGTTCACATATTTATTCCCCTATAAATAAAGAAAAAATGGCACCGGTAGGGTTTCAGAAAATGGCGAGGGTGCTCATTATTCCAACAATGGCGAGGCGTCTCTTTGAGTTTTGAAACCAATGGAGTTCACATAACAATCCCTATGTTATTCATCGTCAACACAGCCAGTGCCTTCACGTCTCACCATTCCAGGCTCGCTTTCACCATCCCGGCTCTGATCGCCTTCCTTAAAATCCCAACCACTGGATACCGCCCTTCTCCCATCGAACTCCACACAGTCAGTGCCACAGCTTCCGCCGTCGGCGTTTTCAGCCATTATCTCTTGTTTTTGGCAAAGCGATGGGTTCCAAAGCATGTTTCTGATCAACTTAGCGTTGCCATGGGGCTCCTAGCACTACAAAAATGTAGACTTTTGATGGTGATTTTGTCCAAAATCACCACTAAAAGTTTTTAGCTGTGACTATTTGTCACTAAAAGTTCATTGCCATAACAATTGTCGCTAATAATTTTTGGTAGGAATAAATATTGTCACCATCAAAAGTAGACTTTTAGCAGCATCAAAGGTTTTTTTGTCACTAAAAATATTTTTGATAGCAACAAATGTCACCACCAAAACTTTTTTTAAAATAATAATAATTTATTTTATCTCACATCACTCTATCACGTGTATATCAAGTGATGTCATATTACCTGTCATATATGCGACAAATGATGCCACATCACTTGCTATCCTGTGCCACGTCATAGGTCACGTGTTTGACAAATGATGCCACATCACTTAGCCACCTCATGCCATGTCACACGCTACGTTTGCACTTTCTCAAGCCACCTCATATGTCATACCACCATCTCGTGCTACGTCACCTGCCATGTGTGTGCCCCCTCAAGCCACCTCATGTGCCACGTCACATATTTGTTACAAAATACGACAAAGCCAAAGTTAGACCTTTGATCTCTCTCACCTCCAAGCTTTAAGCTTCCCTTCTTTGTCAATTAAACTGAAATGTACCTGCAGTTATTATATGCAAAATTAAATATATCTTATGCAACTGCAAACACATACATAATATAATATATTATTAAAAAGATATACATATATTTTATTTATTTTCAATTATTAATATGACAAAATGATTTATATGAATATTTAAATTATAATTTTAATAAAATATTATTTTTCACCAGTAAATAATTTTTGTTAGGAAAATGAACTTAAAATAAAAAATTTCTAAATATTAAATAATATTCTTAAATACATTGTAATCAATTTTTAAATTATATTTTTATTTTTTAAATGAAAAATATTAAGTATATAATTTATTTATAAATATGTATTATATTATTTTATGTTAAATATCTCTTACTTTTTTTCTTCTCCATATTTTTCTCAAAAATTAATGAACTAAATGATTAAATTTTATCTTCTCTCAAAATAGCTAAATGTTCCCCCTCTTTTATTAAAAAATATTTTATTTTTCAATATATTAAAAAATTATTTTAAGAACAAATTAATTTTAACCACATAAATTTTGTTAATAGTCATTTTGAATAATTTTGAAAATGAATACTAATACTTTTGCATGGTAATTATAAGAATCTCACATGTGATCAATCTAGTTAACATCTATTCATCCTCAACCTCATAGCAAGGTGGATTTAAATAGCTATTCATATTATTCTTAGTAATAATTAGTTATAAGAATATTATTAGTACCTTCTTTTTTATAGCAATGAAAACCTAAATATACTAGGAGGAATTACATGGAATCCTTGTCCAAAAGTCTTTAGAGCTCAGTAGAAGAAGTAGACACTATATGTATATTAAGCTAAGCATTAAGTGTGCAATATGCTAAGTAGTCTACAATATCATTTGCATCTCACGACTTTTGTACAACTTTAACATTTCAATGTCATTTATGTATTTGATTGTAAGTAATATATTTATGTATAACTTAACCTAATTATATTTCAAAGTAATAACCCATTAGATTTTAATTATCATATTAAAATACTAGCTTAATAACATAATTCTTAAAAAAAAATCAGCTATATATGTCTAAAAAAATGATTATGAATAATATAAAATTAGAAATAATTTAATAATTAAACTTAGCACATCTCGACTACTATTTTTTTTCATGATCCTATATATAATTTATTTCTAATTCTATACATAAAATAAGAAATTTAATTTCATAAATATATTTTAAATAATCTTATTTAATTTCAAATTTATAAAAAAAATTCATAAATTTTTTAAAAAATTTAAATTATAATTTAACAAATGTCACATCCAAAAGTAGATTATATAAATTATTTTTTATAAAAATACTTTTGATGGTAACAAATGTTGCTGCCAAAATTAGATTATATAAATTATTTTTTATTTTTAAATTATTTTTTATAAAAATACTTTTGATGGTAACAAATGTCACCGCCAAAAGTGAATTACATTAATTTTTAATTATTTTTATAATAAAAATTTTTGTTGGCGACAAATGTTGCCGCCAAATGTGATTTATATAAATTATTTTAAAATTTTAAATTATTTTTATAAAAATATTTTTGGTGGCGACACAAAATGTAGACTTTCAGCGGCAACTAATCAAAGTTGCCACTAAAAGTTCACTTTTTGTGGTAACATTTAATTGTTGCCGCCAAAAGTAGAGTTTTGATAGTAACTTTTGGCAGCTATAAATTGTCGCTGCTAAAAGTCGTTGTCAAAAATCATATATTTTGTAGTGTGGGCTCCTTCTTGGTGGCCTCTTTGGCCTCTACGTGTCTCCCTCTGCCTCTATGGAATTTCAAGTTCCTAATATATGCCCTGCTAGGACTCCCTAAGTGCTTCCCTTGGCTCAAGAAATATACTGCCACTGTGTTCTCCGTTGCCGCAATGGCAGCTGTGAAGGTGGGAGGCAACACCACTGCCGCCATGTCTCTTGCCTCGAACCAATCTCGACTTGATTTCCCCCGCCGTAGCAAGTGATGCCATTGTCTTCAGCACACGGTGGGAACTAAGAGCCTACCTAAGAAGAATGTATACATATATAGGAAGAACACAAGGTGGCGCTAATTAATTGCGTGCGTGGGTATCACAAAGGAGTGATAGACCATTTTGTTCCTTGAACATTTTTAGGAGCATCAAGCACCTAAATTTTAGAATTGATTTTAGCAGAAAAACGATGGTAAAATAAGTATCAAAATGTCTTGTTGTCACTGTACATGAGTCCCATGATTGTTCCACATTAAGAGATAACTAAGAATATGACAGGTTTTGACAAAAGAGCAATTTTGCTTCTGAAAAAATTATTTACGCGGATATTGCCTATCTTTTAATAGAGTGTCTAGTACTCTTTAAAAGAAAATTCAGGAAAAAAAAAAGATTTTAACCCTATTATATCTATACACACAATAGATGATTTGTCACAACTAAATTCATGATTTTAGTGGTAATAAACAACTACTTTAGTTATGATTAACGAATAATGATGATTAGCAGTAGCCCTGTTGAATGCTGAATGGCCAAGAAATAATTAAAAGAATAGACATATTACTCTTTTACTAGATGAAGTTAAGACATATCATGGCATGTTATCTTCTTGGCCTAGATTATTATTTCGTAATTTCCTGTAAGCAGATACCGACAGAAGAATACAAAATTATATAATTTCTTCTGCATGCTTTTCTTCTTTAATTATTTGGAGAGAAATAGATTAGATAGAGTGACACAAAGAAACGGATCTACAACTCAATCTATGTCATTATTCTCAAAAGTCAAAATTCATTTTTACAAACACCAACCATAACCTTAATCTCAACCAACTAACGAAGCTAACCACCCGTGTGTGTGTGTGTGGTGTGTGTGTGTGTGTGTGTGTGTGTGTGTACATAACAAGTTATATATGTTCGATTTTGGTGGTTCATGATAGATTGAGTTATCACTTTAACTCATTCATTTAATTTATTGAAAATCTTGTAATAATTCTAATCTCAAATTATATTGTTTGGATATTTATTATATTCAAAATAAAGATAATTTTTTTTAACCATCAATCCATAGAATATATAAATGAAACATATACAATCAAGCATAAAAAGATATTCGATTTATTATGACCCATTTTAATTAATATAATATCAAGTTTTTTTGGTTTGGATATCCAATATCTCAAGTTATTTATTTCCAAATGCATTATGTGTGAATTATTATTTTATGCTATATCTTTTTTTCTTGAATGAGTTATGCTATATCTTCGATTTACGCTTTAGATATGAATTAATTTGAGTTTACATAACCTCCCTATATATATATATATATATATGCACACATGGACTGAAAGAAAAGGAAAGTTTTGGTTGGATTTAAAAGACCAAACATGTAACCAATACAAAATGGCAAATCATATATCATTTTAACAGGGGAAAAGAAGAGAAATGGGGAGAGAAAGAGGTAAGATGGTGGGTACCCTTGGTGCTGTGGCAATGAATATATAGTAAAGAATTTATATTTTCTGGTCACATCATTATTCAACATTTACAGCCATACATATAAGAGAACCAGATTTATACTCTGTACAATGCACCGAAATATTTTAATTTTAAAATAAAAATAAATATTAATATTAAAAAATTATTTTAATATCTTTAAAAGAGAATATATTATTTTTCCTTTATTTTATCTTAATTATAAATATTTTTTATTTTTAAAATCTATACTAATCTCTCTTAAAATTAATAGTTAAGATTTATAAAATATAAACATGCCTTCTACTTTTAAATTTTCATTTTCACTCATTTAATAATTAGTTGATAGTTACTATTCTTGATATGTTCTTTTAAATTTTTATTTATATTTTAAATTTATTAGTCCTACAACCTAATTTATTTAGTATTTTTTAAAAAATTAAATACATACTCTATTTTTTCAAAAATATAAGACATTTTTAACTAAATCTCACCTCAATATATTAGTTATATACTTGTCTTCAAGATAGTATCATCTTTGCATATTTACTATTTAATTGAGTGTTTTACTCTAAAATAAATATAAAATAATTTATTTATTGTGGGCATTTTTGGAAAAAAAAAGTCAATGATTACACCTCAAATACTAAAAATGTCTTATATTTTTAACATCCAACTCCAAAGAAATAACCCCTAAAAATGAAGGAAGTAAGTTTACTAAAATAATATTTTCAAAAGCATATGTGCAGAAAAAAATAAATGGAATAAGAGACAAATTAGTCAATATAATTATTTTTATGTTTATTTAAATTTTTTAATTTTGACTAATGAGACTAAAGTTTAAGTTTTAAAAATAGAATAAGTCTTTATAATTCTAACAGATTAAAAGGTATGCCAGTGTATTTTACTCTATAATTTATTAATTTTTGCAAATTAAAATCTAAAGAATATTTTATTTTAAAATTTCTGATGTTCATGCATATTAAAAATATAAATAATCACTTATTTTACTCTATAATTTATTAATTTGTGCAAATTAAAATACAAAGAATATTTTATTTTAAAATTTTTTACGTTCATACATATGAAAAATATAAATAAAAAATTATTTTGTTTTAAAATTTAAGGAGTTTCCTAAGGCATCTCCATAGTAGGCAAGTATGAAACTAAAATTTTAATGAAATGATACCTATAAGGAATAGCTTCTATTTTGCAATGTGATATTCTTATACATATTAAAAAATAGCATTATTTTTTAAAATTCCTCACATCCTGCAATTTGAAATATAATCTAACTTGTTCTTTTTTAAAATGTGTTGCCCCATGCAGTATCAACTTAAAGAAAATAAAATATATATTATAATGAATCATACTACAATTTATGTGATAATATTATTTATAAATCATAATTATAATTGTTCTAAATCAAGAAAATAATATAATCCATGTTTTACTACCATTTATCAATCATACATACAAGCATTACAAGTAATAAAATGATTATTAATAATAGATTAGGTGTGTAGTGGAAGATAAATTCATTAACATTATATAATTAATTTGTAGCCCATAATTTTTGTTGCTTATACTTGAGGCACATAACTACATTAATATTTTTCATGGGTATTCAAATCATAATCAAATTTTACATATAAGTAATAGAATAATGGATTTTTATTCCTTATACATTTGAAGAATATAAACAAAAACTTGTTCTATATATGCTCACACAAACTATTTTGATTTGTTACCCTATGTTAATAATAAATATATAGCAAATTTTTTGTATATCGAACACCTATTATTTTACTAAGAATCTTATATTCACCATTAATTTTTACTATAAAATCCTACATGATCTCTCAAAATATAAAAATATTTTTATTTTTTACACCTTGTTTAAATTCTTAGAATTTATAAATGTAGACCCCACTCGCATTTTTTAATTGTAGGTCCCACACACCACTTTTTTAAACCATATTACTCTAATTGTTTTAAAAATGAAGATTATTAATCTTAATTCCCTCTATTACCCTTAGAGCCTTAATTCATACCAAGTTTAAAATATTTGAACATATAAAAATTTATAGTCAAACCTGACTCTTAACACCTTTAGCTTTCCAATTTATTTAAACTAGTTTACTTGTAACATCTTAAGTTTTAAACCTTAAAATTTCAATTACAACACCAGAGTTCAAACGGATTGAGACACAAAAGGGGACCCAAAATTGTGTTGGGCCAATCTGTGCCATCCACCACTGCGAACACACCATGCATTGTGGCAGATGCATGAATTTTTACTTTTATCAATAGTCATGTGCGTCTGATTTCAGAAAGGAAAAGAAAGAAAATAAGAGGAGCGATGGAGAAAGAACTTGTGGGTGCTAGGGCTTGACTTTATTTGGAAATATTTTAGGCAAGATTTATCCTTGGGTAAGCTTCCTATATCTCTCCCTCTCCCTTTGTACGGACTTCTAAATGTTTAGGGTAATATGGGGCTTGATTTCAATTTTTCTTAGGTTGTGACTAAACCCATTGCCTTAGTTAAGGTCTTGAAGAGTTAAATCAGGCTTCTAAACCTGGGTTTATGGATTGTGTAGTAATTTAAAGTTTTTAGTTAGGGTTTAGACTAACCTTAAGTGGAATTTGAGAGTTTAAGAACAATGTGGGTAGAAGATTGGTATTATTAGTGTGTTTGGGTACTAAATGGGACTAATGAAGTGTGTTAGAAAAGTTGATGGTGTTAAAGTAAGGTTTTGGGTATAATGAGTAAATTATACTAAAAAAGAATTAATTAGAGTGTCAATTGATAATCTAATATTTAATCTTGTTTATTAAATATTAACTAGGCATTAATATGCTAGTGGATACTTGTAGAGCTAAGTTTTGACCATGGTAACCTTTTTAGTGATAAAAAGATTGAAATAACTGAATTATCTAAACTTTCTATTTGCATGTTTGGATAGTTGTGTCTAATTGCAAAAGCTAGTATTATTGATTTGGACTAGTATATTATAAATATGAAAATGTTTATGATTTAAAAAGTTATATGAAGTGGAATAGATAAGTATGTTTTGCATAATTGTGATTTTTGAAAGTTTTATGCTAAATCCTTTGTTCATGTATATGTACTTGTGAAATTGTGTGATTGGTAGTGAAAATGACTATTTGAGAGTACATTACAAGTTTATGGCTATGTGAAATGATTGAGCATATGTTTGGCATGATCATTGTGAAAGCGTTGGACTTCACCCTAGAGTTGTGTTAAGGACATTGTTTAGAAATCCATATAGTATACTAGCACCACGAAGGCCCCAGTGCATAATTCTATATTTGTTTAGAAGTCCTAGTACTATATGAGATAGATTGACATTGACACTTTAGGTATTCATGGAAAGGGGGAATCTATAGTCCATAATGGGTGAAGGCATCCTTGGCTAGGGCTGCCTCCCATGATTGTTGAGCATGAGCTAATCCAATCACATAGATTCGATTCTATCAAGTTATCAACCTGTAGGTTCAATTGAAAGAAACAAGGAGAATATAAGACAATGTGTTGATCATGCATATTTCCATTGAATAGCCATGTGCATGTGTATGTATTTGTCATATATGAAAAATATGTTTTAAATGCCACTTCACACGCTCATTAACTATTCTCACACACGAGTAGTTTGTTTAAATTCTTTGGTTACTGAGTTCTCGACTCACCTGTGGTTGCATTTTACAAGTGAAGGCTCTGATGGGGCAAAGGAAGGAAGGTACTATGAAAAATTGAGGGACTTGAGTTTGTATAGTCCCCTCTCTATCTTTTGGTTTTGCAACGAAGTGTTTATGCTTGTGCCAACTTAAGACCATATATCATTTTGAGATTACTTGCATGAATACTATTGTAAACTATGGGTATCTTGACCTGCGATGTTGTAGTTGTAATGTAATGTTTGTGAGATGTTGATATATTAGTGCAAGTATTGTTTTGGTATTAATTATGTGTTTGAATAACCATAAAGATGTTTATGGTGAGTTGTTGTACCCCTTGAATTTATGTTAAATTTGGGGTTTTGACGGCCAAATTGTGTTTAAAATGTTATTACTGATGTTTGATCGTTCAATTAGGTTGTTTGTGGTCCATTTGAGTTGGTGCAAGTGATTCCAAAGTTATTAACACTATGTGCTACTTTGGATTAGTAAGATGTATGGGCATGAGATGTAACATCTTAAATTTTAATTTATAGATAATAAAACAATTATAGATAATTTTGAAGTATGGAAAGAAAATTAAGATTATAGCAAATCACTGAGCATTTATTGATGATTAGGGTTTAGAAAATAAATAAAATAATTCTCAAAGGATAATTTATCAAAATAAAACAAATAATAAAGATTTAATTTTGGGTGAAATTTTAACAACAATAACAACTATTACGATGACGACCACGACAACAATAACAACAAGATAAAAGAGAGAGAGCATGAATGAATAGATAATAAATAAATAAATAAATAAATACATACATATATACATACATA
Source organism: Prosopis cineraria (assembly GCF_029017545.1). Taxonomy (NCBI): domain Eukaryota; kingdom Viridiplantae; phylum Streptophyta; class Magnoliopsida; order Fabales; family Fabaceae; genus Prosopis; species Prosopis cineraria. Next base: position 28,578,028 of record NW_026555343.1, read on the forward strand.
CATATATACCTAACTATATATAAATATTGCTTTATGATAAATGTATATGTATGTAATATATATTTAAAACAAAATAAACAAAGATGGAAACCACTTGGGTGTAGGCCCAAAGCCCACTCATTCCCCTTTAATTTACCCTAACACAAGCAGAGGCAAGATGAAACGTCCGTACGAGCACAAGCAAAGGCAATAATTTTAGAACATAGGTTATAGCCAGATGTTTAAAGAGTGATTTCAAATTTTCTAGGATCAAGTAAGTGTACTATATTTTTGACTCTGTTGATTCATCTTCTTAGTTTTTATATTGTTTACAATGAAAAGTCTAGGTGTGATCTATTTAAAAAGAAAGTTTTGAATCATTCTGGTGATAGATAATTTCTCTAATAATGTATTTAGATCCATTTTGAGGTTTTAAGAACTTTAATCTCTATATATGAATTGTTTATCAGATTTGAGAACTCTTGTTGTACGGTTTGAAACTTAAGAATACAGTTTTGAGATGAACAGAGACTTCAAATCATGCTTTTGAGTTATAAAAAAATATTTATTAGCGTAATAAATATAAATAATTTATTGTATAAAAGGATATGGATTTTAGAGAAGATTTTGGGTTCTTTAAGGTAGCTTTGAGTAGCATTAGAGTTACCATAGAGTAACTTTAGATTAATCTTTTACCAATTGTAAATTAGATATTAATGTTTTTGTATATATGTGACTTTTATAGACTCTTACTAAGAGCTCTTACTGCTTGGACTCTTGTTGTGTAATTTCGTATAAGCTCAAGGAAAACAAGTAATTGGGGTTTTTTCCCTATATGTGCAAGCTTTTTGTTTGACAATAAATGTGAATAATCATAAATTTAATTGTGAGAAATTTATATGTTACTTGAATCCTGTCAAGCATGCATGTAGCTTAGCTATATATTATTGTTAGCATTTCTTTTCAAGCATGCTTGTGAATGCAGATTAACAATGTATATTTTATGGAAATTGTATATTATTAAAGAGTAGTTTATTTCTTTCAAGCATGCTTGTAAATTAAGTTGATCGAATGAGATATTTTCATTTCCTTTCAAGCATGCTTGTATGCAATATAAACGTTGTATATGTTTAGTATGCATTAGGGAATGGTTGATGAGGAGATAATGATGTTACGTTGATGTATAATTGAATTAGTGACTACATGGTTTGCCTCTACTATGTGCACAATGGTTGGCCTTTTTCAAAGCCTCGTTCCTCAATACTTACCTAGTCAGGTTTGTAAAGGGGAAACATGGGACAGTGACACCTCTTATTGGGTTCTTTAAGGAAGGAAGCCATAGTCTGGGCTTAGGCTCTGTACCTTTGGCTAGGTACAGCTTGAGCTCTGGAGAAGCTTGGTTAATCCAACATGTGGACCAGATCGTATTTAAGCCTATGATTTCAGTCAACAAAATAAGGATGGATGAAGTAATAAGGGAGATTATCGGTATTGTATATTAGCATGTTATAAGCTATATCTTATGACATTCTTATGATATTACTATATAATTCTCATAAACACCTGTATAATTGTTGTATAATTGTGTGGTTGTGGTTTGTGCGTGTGTGGTTAAATTTTGGGTTTTTGAAACATTAGTGCTCACCCCTTCTTTGACATTTTTAGGTAAGCTTAACAGAGCAAAAAGGAGAAGCATTTGAAAGTTCAAGCTTAGCTTGAGTAAGCCTTGAGTCCCATTTTAATTTGTAGAATAATCAATTGCCAGTTTAGGATTTTTATTTGGGATTAATTTGTTGCTTTGTTTGTTATTTATTGATGATTTATTTATATGGAGTACATATTGTATAATAAGACTTTTGCACTGAGACTTTTATAGAGATAGATATTTGAACATGGTGTCCACAAGTCCATATATATTTTATGAAAAAGAAATATTAACCTTAAACTTTTATGCATTAGTTGAATCTTTTTATAACAATGGCAGATCTTTGAAATCTAGATTAACTTTGTCTAACATGGTTACCTTTAAAAAGAATAAAAAAAAAATTGAGAATTGATTTTAAACTTTTATATTATGGTAATTATTTTTATCACATCAAAAATTTGTTACCATGGTATTTGGTTAAGTTTTTAGTCAGTAAAGTCATAGTGTTACATGACATTAGTGCCAATAGTAAGGTGGCTTAAAAGCTACATGTGGATGCTTAATTGAAAGTTAAATGGTGAAATGGCAAATTTTGAAAGTTGGTCCCAGAGTATTGTCATGATAATAAGCATGCTTCGTGGTGCATCGTAGGTGCACTACGGTGCAATGCATAGAGAGAGGCGTAGTCCCTTTATACCATCTACCATGGCAAGTAAGGTCTGTGCTATGGTGGATTGTGCAAATTCTAGAATTTTTTAGAATGTTCTATTATTGTTTTTAAAGAATTGTTATTGGTTTCTATGCTTCCATATCTTGTGTAATTTGGTTTAAACTATTGTTCGAGCTCAAACGGCTTTTCAAAAAGGGTTTCTTGGGGTCCCATTTTCTTAAACTATTTTCAAAACCCTTGTGCTATAATAACCATATATTAAGAATTTAATTAATCCTAATTATCATAATAGTGTTTTGTGCCTTGTATTCTATGTGTTTAGTAGTTTTAGAGAGGACATTACATTAACTACCCCAAATTATTAAAAATTATTTTATTTTATTTTTCTCTTTATTGAGTCCATAAAATGCATCTTTGAATTTTTTTTGGCCAATTTATATGGTTAATTTTTTAAAAAAGTTACAAAATAAATACATTTAAATAATAAAAATTATTTTTTTGCTAATTTAAGTGATTTTTAGACAACATTTATATTTAAATAGGGATATTTTAGTCCAACATACGTGACTTAACAGTCAACTAATAGTTAGGTAAATGAAAATAAAATATAAAAAATAAAAGGAATGCTTATATTTTATAACTATCCATACTAAAAAATGTTCATATAGGTTTCAAAAAAATAAAAAAGAGGTATCATTAATTAAGATAAAAGTAGACAAAATCTTTTACTCATTTTTAATTATAATTTCATGTTAACAATTTATTTTTTATTGGTTCCACATGTACCTCTTTTACTATGGGAACCACATTATTATTTTCCTTTTTCATTTACTATATCATATTAAAAAAAAAGGGTAAGACTTATATGCTTAGCTTTATAAACTTAATATACTTATATCCAATTAAATCATGATAAGGGGATCTTAATATGTTAATAAAATTAATAACAATAATTTATTATATAATGAATAATCTATACAAGATCTACATGTATTGATTTAATTAAAAATAAATACATTATATATATAAGGTTAAGTATATAAGTTTTTCCTTTAAAAAATTATTAGATAAAACTAAAAAAAATTAGATGTACAGTACTCATCTAAAAAATAAAAACAAAACAAAATAAAATGTTGCGTAATAAAGTAAAAAAAAAAAGAAAAAGTCAGATGGTACAGTATCACCCGGTACAGTACTGATAAAAAAAAAAAGAAAGAAAGAAAACGTTGGCCCATCCATAACAATTTTTTTTATTTTTAAAAAAGGTCGGATAGTACTGTAAATCTTTCCTACACTGTTTACAATATATTATAATATAATATAAATTATAGATATATATGGTATCCAATGCAAATCCAGACACATGATATTATGCACGAGAACCATCTAGAATAAGCAAATTATATAGATTTCACGTGACACTTCACTGAAAGAAATATACTTTGGCATGTTGACTGATGTGGATGAGGTGGAGACTTGAATTAATCAAAGCTGATTTGAATGATTCATTTTGTTACATGTGAGAGAGTGAGATAATCATTATTCTCAACATGACATTATCACCGACCATAACAAGCGGCTTAGTGCCTTATTACTGTTATTAGTCTTCACCACACCGTACAATAGGGACCTAGACAATATATCAAAGAAGAATATTAAATACACAATGATATCAATCAAAGAATAATGGTGGTGAACAGTGATCTCATGGACGTACAGATGGGATTAACAAGTTATCAATAGTATGTTAAATAAAAAAATGTGTGTGTGAAAAATAGAATAAATTTCATTTAAAAAATTGACAACTTTTTTTTATATATAAACAAGTGATGTTTGAATATGTACAAGTGATTGCATAGATATACACAATAAAATATTCATGATTAACAAAATGGCATGAAAATATTTGAAAAATAAATCTATAATATATACTTTTTTTATTTAGCTTAATATTGAAAACTTGTTAACATTGAAGGAACAAGTTGTGAAAAATAAAATAAATTGAGTTTCAAAAAATTAACAACTTTTTGTATGTATGAACAAGTGATTGTTTAGATATACATGACAAAATGTTCATGATTAATAAAAGGTCATGAAATACTTAAAAAATAAATTTATAACATATATACTTTTTTATTAAGTAAAATATTGATAACTTGATAATATTGAAGGAGCAAGTTGTAAAAAATAGAATAAACTGAGTTTCAAAAAATTAACAACTTTTTTATATATGAATAAGTAATATTCGAATATGTACAAGTGATTGTTTAAATATATACAACAAGGTATCCATGATTAACAAAAGCTTATAAAAATTCTTGAAAAATAAATTTATAAATATAATTTTTTTATTTAGCATATTATTAATAACTTATTAATATTGAAGGAATAAGTTGTGAAAAATAGAATAAATTGGGCAAGTGAATGTTGATATAAACACAACAAGATATCCAGGATATGCAACAACAAGTAAAAATACTTGAAATAAAAGTTATAACACACACACACATACTCCCTCTATTTAAAAATATAAGGCATTTTTTAAAGAGTTGAATGTTCAAAAATATAAGGCACTTTTAGTTTTTTGAGGTATAATCATTACTTTTTTTCTAAAAGTGCCCCTATTGATAATGAATTTATATTTATTGTAAGATGTTTAATAGAGATAAATATAAAAAAATAGGGTTAGTTGAAAAGTCGGTAATTACTTTATTGAGGGTGAAATTTACTTAAAAATGTCTTATAATTTTTAATAGAAGGAGTATATAATTTTGCACTTTATATATTAAAATATTTGTTGGCTCAATGGTTCTTTTCATTTTGGGGAACCAAGGGGCTAAGGATGGGCCAAGGGTTCAAATCCACCCTTGACCCTTTGGCATGTTTGACCGATCGTTGACTATTGTGCCAACATCGGAGCTTTGGTAGCCTGCACAATAGCTCTGATAGCCTGCGACATAACACTTCTTTGTTAAGAAAATGAAAAGTAAAGGCATTTTGGTAATTAGATCAACGAAACTAATTGTAATTTGAGCCCTTGAGCCTGTAAAAGTATTTCAAAATAATTTGGACCCTGCGTGCCATTAATTTAATTTTGAGGACCCATTGAGATTCTCCCAATATTACATACACACACTGATATGAAGAAAAGAAAAATGGTGGTGACGTATAGGTGGGATTGAGGTATGTCATCATTGATAGATTGTTATCTTTTCACCTGTGTGCATTCTCGTAATTTTATGATTGATTTGTCAACTGCTTTTATCTTTACGATAATTCTCCCATTTAGGACCTACCTATATATATTTTGAAATTTTATATGAATAGTTGTGAATGCTGACGGAGGAATAATCCTGATTTGATTCCCTTTTTTATAATTTAAAAACAATCTTGTAAGGGAATATTGCTTTTGGTAAATCACATATCCAAGAATGATTTTTTAATAAAACGAATCCGAGAAGGCTTGGAATGATTAGTTATGCGTTTGTGCGTAGACAACATGTCTGGTTTAGTGATTGCAGTTAGCATAAATAGTAAGGCTCTTGGATAATTAATTTAATTAAGTAAGTGATTGGAGAATTGAACTCAACATTTATGTAAGTAAAATTTTAGTTGAGAAAGATGTACTCATTATTTTCAGTATTTTAAAGGAGATATTTTTTGCTATCAGCAGAATATACTCTTTTGACAGAGTTTATGAGTTTTAAAATTTTTTTTAATTCTGATGAATTATATTTAAAGCAACTTATAAATAGAACCAGATGAGTAATTTTTAGATAAAGTTAGTGATTTAATCATATTTTTTTTATTGCTAGTGATATGGCTAGAGGTGCCTTATAATGACAATAATAAGAAATAATATACAAGTAGTTACTCCCTCCATCCTAAATTATAAGACAATTTTAAAGGAATTTTATTATCCCAAAATATAAGACAATTTAAGAAAAATAAAATTTCATTAATAATATTTTTTTAATATTATCCTTCAAGTAAAGAAAAAATTGAAATGATATTATAGGATAATGATTATGTATGTAAGGGTATTTTTAAAAGTTTATAGTTTTGTTTTGAAAAAATAAGTTTATAAAATATCTTTATTGTATTATTGTATTTTATTAGTATATATAATCTTGTTTCAAATTGTCTTATGCTCTCTATAATCTAAAATATAAGCAGTTTTTTTTTAAAAAAAAAATCTGCTACCAATAAAGTTTCCATTAATCATTCCCATAAAAATATATATTATTTTTTCTCTTTATCTCTAGTTTTAATTATTAATATACTTTATGATAAGTGAGAGATATATTTATGTAAATATAAATATTTAGGTTAATAAATATAAAAGATAAAATTAAGGAAAGATTATATATACTATATTACTTATATTTTAAATCAAGAGTAGTTAAGGGATAATTTTGGACGGGAGGGAGTAATTTGATACGCGGGAGGAAATTGTGAATGCGACGACCGTCTCAGACTCATATCAGTTAATGCTTTGAATCATTGACTAGAAGTTGACTTGGGGCTGGGAGCTGAAGGCAAACAAAGATCACGAGGGGAAAAACAGTTCGATTGTAAGAAACAAGTGTACCCAATCTCTTTCTCTCTGGATGGGGGCCACTCAAAATTATAAGGAAGAATCATATTTAAGAAGCTCTGACAAAAAATTTATTCTCAAGCAAATATTAATACAAGATAGATTGTTATTAAAATAAAAATAGAGTTATTTTTTTTAATGAGATTTATTATTAGTCCTTCCCTACAGATAAGTTTCTTGACAGGTCACTGGATATAAATTATAAACACTTTTTTAAATATATTTTAATGAATATTTAAAATTGAAAAAAATTATATTAATTACTTGTGATTAAATTACCGTATTAATCAGGGGAAGGTATAAAAATAGTATAGTTTTTAATAATATTTACTGTTTTCTTTAAGTGGGAAATGAGTTAAAAATAAATATAAAATTAAATAAAAGGAGCATATATTTAGGACAGGGAATCACATGTTGTGAGAGAAATAATTAGGTAGATCAGGTATACCACATCATTTGTGATTTGCCAATAAAATCATGACATTTAGATTGTATTAAATATAAATTAATTTTGATATTAATGATAGTAGAGAGAAAAAAAACAAGAAATCAAATTTTCCTTCTGTTATAAAAATAAAATCAATTAAGAAATTTCACATAAGATTCTATTTATATTACTTGAAGTATTTTAATTAAATAAACTATAAATAATATAATACATTTAATCTACCTAAATATTTTTTCATATTTTGAATGCAAATCAAGGTTCTCGTGTCACATTGATACGCGCAAACATTTGGCCAAAAAAGGTACGCGCAAACTAAGAAAATAATAAATTATGACGAGTAACGGTGCGAAATTTGTTATGACCAGTTCTGGATTATGTAAAGGTTTGGGCAGTAGAGCTGCTAATTTAATTTGAGCCAAAATTTGATCAACGAACTCGAATAAATACAAAAAACTTGCTGTTAAACTTGGAATTAGAAAAAAATTAGGTGTCAAAAATGGCAAAACTAATAATTCAAGCAGATCAGGCTTGTTCCAAGTAAAAAATCCATATAAAAAACCCATATAGTCTGGTAATTTCGAATTTATTTAGATTACTTGAATGCCCAAATTATTGAATTTTTTTAAAAATTTATTTTAAATTTAAAATTAATTGCTTTATTATTATATAATATATAAAATATGCTTTTTATATGTTTTTTAAAAATTAAGTGTTATTTAAGTATTCAGGCTTGTTAGGGCTAGCATGAATTTTAAAGTGTGTTAATTTGATGAACCTTTAATAAACCTAACCCTAAATTTTTTTCAGATTTATTCAGGTTTGAATTGATTTATCAGCTCTAAAAGAGAGGGGAAGAAATTGCATTTTCCCTCATTTGCTTGTTAAGGAAATAATAATGGCAAAAGACAAAATTGTGGGGCTCACATATTTTCCTCCAAATTTTCTCTTCAACAAAGATTTTAGTGAGGAAACTTCACATTTCAAATTTATTCATGAATGATTTTTGATTTCCTAGCCCTGCCTTCATTTTCTCACATTTAATTGTAGTTTAAAATTTTTATATTATTGGATATTTAATAATTTAATAAATAAAATTTAAAACTGGATAAAATAATTTACAATGATATTTTTGTTCCATTAGTAATATATTTGCTTTGTCACTATATATGATAAAAAAAACTATATATGAGATTTTTTTAATTAAATTTTGTATACTAATAAAAATTAGCTATTTAGTTAAAATCACATAAAATAACAATAATTTTTTAGATTTACCCTTAATAATATCACAATTAATATTTTGGTAGTGATAAATAAAGTACATAATTAATATCTCTTTTATTTTCTTTTACTCAACCGAGTACAACAAAAAAAAATCACATTCTTTTCCTTTTCTCTTTCAATTTTTTCTCCTTTCATTTTTTTTCCTATTTTCTCTTAAAAGCCAAGCATTGCAGTAGGGTTGGGTTTTGGATTTAGAAATTTTTCTTTTCTTCAGGCTTGTAAGACCTACAAAATTCAATTAAACCTGGACCTAAGTGAATTTGGCTCAAATACTCAAATTCTTTTTTATATTATTATTATTAGGGAAAATAAATCTACAGGTCCACCTGATTCACAGTAGTTTATTTTATTTTAATCAAGTTATTATAATTTGATCAATTATATATGTTTATTCCTCAAAGTTTAAATTCTATTAATTTTTTTTACAAAAATGAAATTAAGATCTTTTATATTTGGCTAAAATGCATAAAATTCTCCTAAATTTTGAAGCAGTTCCATATAATTTTCCTCATCTTTAAATGTTTAAAGTTAACTTTTCTCACCTTTAATTTTATTTTTCTAAGCCCCTATCATTAATTAACTCTATCATATTTTTAATAGAGTTTACCATGTCAAATTAATAAAAGCCACACAGAAGCTAAGTGATATTTCATTTAGGCAAATAATAAATGTATAAAAATTATTTTTTAAATATTTACTTTTGTATTAATTTTATCCATGTTTTTTTCTTCTCAACAATTCTTAGTTTTCTTGTATTAAAGGATAAATTTTTATTTATATAATTCTTATCATTGAAAAATTTGAGATATTTTTCTTTCTATTTATTTAATATAAAAGGATATTTTAATTGATAAAAATAATAAAATTATAGTTTTCTCTTAAATTGTATTAACAATGAATAATAAAATCAAAGTCGCTCAAGTGAAAAAAATTGAGAGCATCATTATATGTGTTGAATGTAAAAATTATAGTTTTGTTCCTCCTTAAATTATGTTAAAAAATTTAAAAAAAAATTTCCATGTCATGTGCCATTTGCATTTCATTTATCTGATACAAAAAGTTTTATTAATAACATAACGGAGTTAATTAATGATAGGGGCTTTGAAAAATAAAATTAAAAGTTAAGAGAATTGATTTTAAACTTAAAGGTAAAGGGTCATATGTAACTACCTCAAAGTTCAATGGAGTTTTATGCATTTTAGCTTTTATATTTTTATGAAAAATATATATAAATTTATAATTAATTACGTGATTATAACTAAAAATTTATATAATCAGGTTATGCTTTTTTAAATAACTTATATATATAAATATATATTTTTCATAAAAATAATAAAAATGTAAACATTGTATCAAATATATATATCTTTTTTCTAAAATTATTAAATCAATTTTTCTATAAATTTTAAAAGTGTTTTTGTTTTTGAAAAGTTAATAATTCATTAATAATTTTGACTTTTGGAGACTAATATATTTATAAGGACTCGATTAAAATAAAATAAACTATAAGGATGTAATTCAAAATTGTTGAAAATTAGAAAGACTTGCAAATTTATTTTCTCTTATTATTTTTTTGATGAATAATTTCCCTTATTATTATTGACAAAATGAAGTTAATCTTCGTGTTGCTCTCACAAATTCACAATTCAGAAAACCTTTTCAAGACTTCCCATTTGTAAACTTTACATTGCTAAATGAAGTTTTAATGTTCCAATAACAGCTTGTTTTTAATCTTTTTTGAAAATGTTAAGGAAAAAATAAACACAAAAGATTACTTTATATACTTTTATTTTTACTTTTTCAATGCTTGGTCTCACATTCATAAGGGTCAAAAAAATATTAATTTTTTAAAGTAAAAATTGAAATTGACTAAAAAATAGTAAAAGTAAAATAAAATAAATTTTGACAACTCATGCATTCATCCATACTCAAATAAACTTGAAAACTTGAAATGTTAAGGTGGAGCTTGACTATATGAATTTTTTCATATGTTTAGGTATTTTAAACTTGTTGAATAAGTCTAGCTTGCCTAAATTATTGGCTCTAAATTTAGATCATAGCTTTGTGTATCCACAGCCCCATGTCCATATAATAAATCTCCTTCTAGTTCCATTTATAAGATTGAGAAAGAATTTTCTTTTTAATTCTAGGCATAAGACATGTCATTGATTTTTCATATCATGTTTTCCTTTTTATACCTTCTTAGATGTTGGCAAAAGAACGTACATATAATTTATAAGGGTACAGTTAAACACTTGTTAAAATTCTAGTAATGTTTTTGAAATTGGATCAACTGTTGAACTAGTGAAGATACTAGTTCATAGTTCTGTGGGTAAACCATGGTTGAATCGATAATAGTTAGATTAATATATTTTAATGTTACAGAGAAGTTTAACTTAATTTTATTTTGTTATATTTTGATGTTTTAAAATCCTTATTTCTTTATTATTCTCATTAAGTATTTTAGCAAGACAATCAAAACTAAGTTAAGAGTTTGAAAAAATATATAGATAAATAATTGGATGAATATAAATGAAAAAAGAATCTGCATATGAAGAAATAAGTTCAAGAAATAATTAAAAAAAAGAGGAAATATTAAAAAAAGGGAGAATTTTAACTAAGGACCAAGGATGTGACTTAATTATTAATAAGTCCTAAAAAATTATGAAATTTTAGTTCAGTTCAGGAGGACTGAAGTGAAAATAATTTTAACAGTAAAAAGACTAAAGTACCATTTATTTATTAATTTTGTTTGAGGTGTGAAATCATTAATTATTAATTTTCTTACTTTATTTGTTAATTTACTAATATGAGTTGTAAATTATATGACTTAATCTATCAATAATTATACAAAATTTGAATATCAATTGTTTAATTAGTTTGTTAGATAAGCAGTAATATCAGTTGTTAATTTGTTAACTTTACTTATTAATTTACTAACATTAGTTCAGTAATTTACAATTAATATTAGTAAATTAATAAGTAAAGTTATCAAAGTTAACGATGAAGCAGAAGTGATGAAATTGAGCGGTGCATCTATTTATATTAATTTAACATATAGAGTGCTCAGATGGGAAGATTTGGGAATCCAAGAAAAGTGTGACATGATATTTTCGAGTCATTAAAAATTGCAAAAGACTTGGCCTAAACTAGCCAACAAATTCAGTATCTAACCTCTTTAGATAACTTCAACCCACTGTTGGGTTGAGATTGTCCCTTATTAGAAGTTGAAGCATTCACCTATCTATCTGCAGTTTTGGAAGCATTCTTAGCAGCTTCAGCCTGGAACAACACATTGAACATCAGTCAGAATGAATATTACTATTTCAACTGATTTTTTTTTTTTTTGGGGGGGAGATTTATCCTCTCCTTGCATGCAACATAAATGTAACTAGAAATAAACTGGTGAAAATTATATTTCTGTGGCTGGTGAGATACCAGATTGGAATTGGCTGGGGGATTTAGCCCATGTCAAAAGTTACATGATATAGTCATATAACATTCAGGTTTTAGTTTATAACTTAATCTTAACTTTAATAGGTTGCAGGTCGGCTCATATAACTACAAGCAGAAGCTGGTTTTGGTGACAGCAGTATTTGAGGTCAATTGTTCTTTTTTAGAATCTCAATTGCATTTCCGGTTATCTCTCCTTCATTTTTACCCAGAGCATACCTAGTGGAGTATATAAGAATAGATAAAATGATGTTTCGAAGCTGAATCTAGTTTAGGAAGAAAATGACGGTAATCCCATACGAGAGAGAAGGAAATTCATTACTATCTAATGTAATCACACTGCGGCATACTTTTATCTTTTACTTTTTTCTCCTGGGAGTAGACTGAGGTGAAAGACAGATAAAGATAATGGATGATGTAGGGCATTTTTTCCAGAAGAAGAAGAAGAAGAATCATCTCCGAGAGTAAGAAGATTCCATGTCAAGGGATGAAGAATAGGGAAGGAGAAAGATTGAAGAATGGATCATGGATATGTAGTAAAAAAAAAAAATCCAAATCAAATGCTAGAATAGAATACATTTGAGTTGACCAATGTTACTATCATATGCAGACTACCTATCGCCAAGAGATGGGCAGGGAATCCAGACGCAGAGTTGAAATTGTAGCATGCATTGTGGTTGTTGTTGTTGTTGTTGTTGTTATCATCATCATCATTATTATATTGAAACGCGGTATTATGCCAATCAAAGCTCCTCAGAAAATTCCAGTGCAAATCTGAAGTACACCTATTTCATGCCTTTTCTGTTTTAATATTTCCTGTTGTATCTAGCTCTTCTTTTCCAACTTCTTTTTAATATTTAACATGCATGTTACTAAAGAAGAAGGGGTCGGAAGTGTCCGTAATAAAACCAATGCACGGGTTTTCACCCAAACAATTTGTGCCCACTTGAATATCCTATTTTTTATTTCATTGTCTCAAGCTTTGGCTCCATCTCTTATCTATCTTTTCTTTTGTTTTCTCTTTTTATGGTTGTTATCGTAGGGGAGACCATACTCAAAAGGTTTCGGTGCGGGTCAGATATTTTATGTCTTGTAGTAGTGCTTTACATTCTTACACTGCTTTTAGCCAACAATATAAAAGTAGAAAGGAAAAAGAAAGCAAAACGAACGGAGGAGAAGAATCCATGGAAGGAGATAATACATATGTGACAGAGTTGAAGAGAGTTAAAAAAATCCACACATCTTTTTCCTGAAAGGAAGGAAAGAAATAATCAGAACTAAAAAGTTCGCTGAAGAATTTGAACACATGCATTGTAAAGAAGCAAAATGACTTCTTAGGGCATACCTTTTTGCTGGAAGTGGGAGGGAAAAACCTGAGTAAGCGTGCCACTATTTTAAACAAGAGAAGGTGTGGTTTTTAAAATTATTAAAAGGTTAGGTTGGTAAGACAAGGGGTTTTAAAAATTATTAAAAGGTTTGGTTCGAATCACATGTTCAACCCCACCACAATATGTTTTTTTTTTCCTGGAAACTTCCTCTGCCTCCCGAAAATTAAATTTCGTAGCCTCTCCTTCGCTTGCTGACTTAGCTTGCTCTATAAATGCCGCGAACATGAGAACGGTAGAAACCCTTTCCCTGAACAGCTTTCAAAGAAAAAAAAAAAAAAACGAATGGCTGTTAGGGCTTCAGAAACAAGCTCATTTTTCCAACAATGGCGAGGCTCTCTTTGAGTGTTGAAACCAATCGAATCCACATAACAATCCCAATGTTAGTCATTTTCAACATAACCTGTGCCTTGGCATCTCGCCATTCCATGATCGCCTTCACCATCCCAGCTCTGATCGCCTTCGTTCAAATCTCGACCTCCGGAAACCGACCTTCTTCCTTCGAACTCCACCCAGTCACCACCACAGCTTCCTCTTTGGGCGTTTTCGGCTATTACATCTTGTTTTTAGCTAAGCGACGGGTTCCAAGCCATGTTTCTGATCAACTTATCGTTGCCATGGGGCTTCTGGGCTCCTTCTCAGTGGCGTCTCTGGCCTCTCTGTGTCTCCCTCTACCTCTCTGGAATTTCAGATTCCTAATATATGCCCTGCTGGGACTCCTTGAGTGCTTCCGTTGGCTCAGGAAAATATACAACCACTGTGTCCTCCGCTGCCGGCAATGGCGGCTGCGAAGGAGGGTGGCCGTGCCACTGCTGCCTTGTCTCTTGCCTCGAACCAACCTCGACTTGATTTCCACCACCGTAGAAAGTGGTATGGTCTTCAGCACACCGTGGGAACTAAGAGACTACCTGAGAAGAATGTTTAGGTATAACAGGAGGAACACAACAAGAAGGAGCTAATTAATTGCGCGCGTGGGATAAGAATATTATAAAGGTTATAGACTATTTTTCTCTCTAGAATTTTGTTAAGAGCATTGGATATCCTGTATTGAAGATTGGGACAATATACCTTATAAACAATCTTTTCAAAAGCAAAAGTACTCTTCTGCTAGAGATCTACCATCTTCTCTGTTATCTTTTAATGTGAAAGGGCTCGCAGGCATAATGACAAGGCATTTTAATCCATTTTGACCATCTAATATGGTCAAAGGGGTTGGAAGTAGCAATGGTAGGATTTAGGCATGATTTTAGTAGTGAAACAATGACAAAAAGAGTCAAAATACTTTGTTATCATTAGGTATATGCCTCATGATGATTTTACATTAGCAAATAATAAAGAAGATTGTGGATCTTTGACAGAAAAGCAATTTTGCTTTAAAAAAAATTGTTTAGGAAGAATATTGTCTCACATTTCTGTACGAAGTGCTCGGCTCTTAAAAAAATTTAAGAGGAAAAATGATCTTTAATCATGTCATATATGTATATTCATATGTGTGTGTGATTTGTCACGACTAAATTTATGATTTTAGTGGTGACAAACAACTACTTTAGCTATGGTAAATTGAGTTGATCAAAAATTAAACAAAAAATCGAGTTTGAAGTAATCAACGAATAATGAAAGATTAGCCGCAGCCCGCCAGTGACTAGATGAGCAATAATTAAAAGAATAATGGACGTGCGACCCTTTTACTAGATGGAGTTAGGACATATCAGTGTATGTTATCTTATTGGCCTTAGTACCTTATATTTGTATGACTTATCAATTTAGACCCTCACATTTAATATTTATCAATTCGGTCTTTTATATTTCATAAAAATATCAAAGCAATCCTTAATCTTTAAAATGAAGCTAACACTGTTAAATTATGATAAGATGGCTAACAGAATTATGATATGGATTGAAATAAGAAAATAGAAATATCAAAAAGCTGATGCGAATTCATATATCCACGTGTGAATTCCATGTCAGCAATATAATTTACATATCAGCTTATTTTGAGGGTAATTTTGCATTTTAAAATTTAAAGGATTAACGAAATAATTGAAAAAATGTTAATGACTGAATTGATAAATATTAAATGTGAGGGACTAAATCACATCAACTAAAATTTGTATTTTCCCTCGTTAATTTGTAATTTTCTGTCATAGTAGATACTAGATACTGGCATGGGAATACAAAATTGTATAATTTCTTCTACATGCTTTTCTTTAATTATATGAAAAGAAATAGATTAGATAGAGTGACCCAAAGATAACGGACCTAATAATACTCAGTCAATGCATGTCATAGTCATTATACTAAAAAGTCAAAATCCATTTTTACAAACACCAACCATAACCTTAATCCCAGTTAACCAAAGAAGCTACCACCCTTAACCCCTTAACAAACTTCCTCTACTCTCTATCCCTCTCTCTCTCTCTCTATATATATTGCATAAAAAAGTGCATGCATGCATGCATGCGTACATACATACATACATACATACATACATACATACATACATACATACATACATATATATATGTATCTATGTATGTTCCATCGATTTTTCTGGCTTATGATTGATTAAGTCATCAATTTAACTCTTTAATTTAATTTATTGAAAATCTTGTAATCATTTTCATCTCGAATTATATTGTTTTGATATTTATTATATTCAACATAAAGACAATTATTTATCAAAACCATCAATCCATATAATATATAAACGAAACATATGCGATCAAGCATAAAAATATATTCGATTAATTATGACCTATTTTAATTAATATATATAATATCAAGAGATTTCTTTCCAATATGCATTATGTGTCAACTATTATTTTATGCTATATCTTCTATTAACGCTTTAGATATGAATTATTATGAGTTTATATAACCTAGCTATAAATGTATATATATAAGCACACATGCACATTTTTTGTTTTTTTGGCTTTGAAAGACCAAATATATAATGACAAATTATATATCAACCGCTTTAAATTTTATCTAATGCTTGAAAAGAGAAATTTAGGGGAAAAAAAGAAATGAGGAAGCAAATGACATTAGTTTTTTTTATTTTGCGTTTTTATACTGTTGTTTTTGTGACTTAATATTAATTATCTTTCTAACGGGGAAAAAAAAACAGAGAAAGATGGAGAGAGAAAGATGAGGGATGGGAGACACAAATTCTTGTACACATGTGACATATCCATAAGTGGATGTAATCCCTAGGTGCTCTGACAATGAATATATAGTAAAGAATTTGTATTGACTTTTCACCTTATTATCGTACATTTACAACCCCACACACACATAAAGAATATAATGGATTAAAGGTAACCAATACTATTCAGACACGATTTCAGCTCTGAAGTCGTAGCCTCGGACAGACTTGATTAGTCTGAATTTTTTTGTCTTTTCTTCCAAGCTTACCTGGCCTTATGTTACCAAAAACAAAAAAAAAAAAAAAAAGAAAACATTTCAGACACATGACGTTATACCGGAGAAGCATCTAGAATAAACAAATTACATACATTTCACGTAACACTTTACTAAAAGATACACGCTTTGGTTTGTTATGCCGAGTAATGTGTAATATTCTCTCTTTTTGACAAGTCCTTAAAATTATTTTTGTCTTTAAAAATGGGATAAAGTCACATTTAAATTAGTTTAGGACAGTTTAGGTTAAAAAAATCATAAAATCTTAAATTTCATGTCTTAATTAATATTAAGAAGAAATTATTTCATAATAATTTGAATTTACCATTTACTTATTTGAGAAAAAAAATTATTCAATCAATAATTAAAGATATAATTTAAAAAAAAAGATAAAATTTATAAGGTCAGTTGAGAGTAAATAAAAAGAGTATAACTTGTTTCTCTGATTAAAAAATTTATTTTTTTGAACCTTATTTAAATTTTATTGGAAGAAAATATAATTAAGATTAAATTCTCGGGCTTTTAAAAGAACCTCAATTAATAATAAATAAATTATGCTAGATGTTTAAAGTATCTAAAAAAACTGGTATATAAAAAATATGAAAATAAAAGGAGCGAAAAAGATAAAATAAGAAAAAAAAGAAAAGGAAAAATACAAAGAAAACAGTAGTTTTTAAGAAATAATAATAAATAAATATAATAATAATATTCTATTTTAAAAGAAAATAAAATAAATCAAACCATATATATATATATATATATATATATTAGCCAATGGTGGGCACTTGGCCGGTTCACCATTGGTTTTTGAATGAGGGTATTGTAAATAGAGAGAATCTCATTTAGGCCTCCAAAACACAAAAAGTTATATTTAAGGTTCAATGGAATTTGAAAATGCACGGTAGGCTCGAGAGCCTTTCTAGTAAATTTTGTCGTACATGAAAATATGTATCTTTGTCTCAATAAAATTTTTATGTATGCACAACACGATATTTATGAATTCTCAACACAATGTTTATAAATGCACAATACATCTAATTGATATTAATTTAAAGTATGTTGTTTTACTTAAAATGTGTTGTTTATTATGAACTCTATATTGTAAAAAATGTTGCAGGTTTATATATGTTTACTGTGTTAACAATTGATAGATATCATATTATGCATTCATAGATATTATGTTATTCATCATTTGTTTGCTTATACAATTCACTTCAAGTTACACTATATCCACTAAATATATCGTGCATTCATGAATATTATAGTAAGGATTCATACACATTATTTTGTGCATATATAAAAATTCTATTAAGATAAGGGTAAATGTATCTTTTTATTCATAACAAAATTTACAACAAAGGCTCTAAGGCCTGCAATGTGTTTTTAAATTCTATTGAATCTTAAATACAAAATTTTGTATTTTGGGGCTCTAAGTGGGAGTCTCTTTTGTAAATATCCTCATCATTATATTCAATCAATTGCGAGCTGCTCTTTTAGCGCGACGGTAGTGTCTAGTGAGCGAGGTGAAGTCATTGGCGAGGGAAGAAAATTATTGAGGAACTACATGCAGATTTCAGAATAAGTTGAGGCTTTTTAAAACCAGATTGGATAGAGATCCTAGGGACTATGGAGATATTGAATGGTGACTCTAGAATTAATTTGGATTATAGAAAATGATTTTAGAAAATCCTAGATGAATTTGAGTAATTCTAAAAGCTATGAAGATTATTTTTAGATCACTCTAGAGCAATTTATAAATTAAAGGTAAATTTAGGAAATAAATTATA
Source organism: Prosopis cineraria (assembly GCF_029017545.1). Classification (NCBI taxonomy): domain Eukaryota; kingdom Viridiplantae; phylum Streptophyta; class Magnoliopsida; order Fabales; family Fabaceae; genus Prosopis; species Prosopis cineraria. Next base: position 28,596,696 of record NW_026555343.1, read on the forward strand.
ATTAATTGAAATTTATGTTTATTATTTTGGGATGAAAAATTTTACTTATTTGGATGTTACGACTTATAGAACATGCTCCCAAACACTTTAAAGTTAAAAGGTATTCATTAATATAATTTAAAGTTGCTTTGGGAAATCTTTGGAAAGTTCTAAGGTTAGAAATATATAAAATAAAATGAGTAAAGTTTAACCAGAGTAGTTCTAGAGTTAAATGTAGCTTTTGCAAGTATTTTGGGGTAACTTAAGACTAATAAATAATTAAATATAAACTTTATGTGACTCTAATTCTTAAAATTATTATTTGTAGAGGTGTTAAGAGTCTCCTAAGAGACTCCTAAATTTTTCTTTGATGTTTGAGTTAATTGAAAGATCTCTTATAGAGATACCTTGAGTTCTTCAAGTGAACTTGAGCCCATGCAACTTCTTTTCAGGTTATCTTGTATGCTAGTGTAGTTAAATAACTGAAACTTTTATATACTAATATCATGCTTATAATAATGTTTTGCGAAAACTTGGCCTACTAGTTAACAAAGTAAATTTTTGGTGATTTTTCTGTTTGGTTAGTGTAAATTCCCTATAAATTTTTATGTTGCTTGTTTGGAATTTTTAGGACTAGATAGCTCACGTTGATCATAATTTGACTAGTTAGAGTTTGGTTGAATTGTTTGAATCGATATAATATATGAAGTGAGTGTTTATATAATGATAAATGTTGTAAATTTTGAATACCTATAAAAATTTTAATTATATCTATAACATATTTGAACTATGTTGTTATATGGTAGATCTTGGCTATGGGTTTAAAGTGACACTACAACATTTTTATTATTTAGGAACAATTCAAAAGTGTTGCTATAGGCTTGAAAAATGTTGACTAAAGTTATAGGCAATAGTTTTCAAGTGTTTTCAACTTGAGTGTTGCCTATTACTTTATACAACAGTTTTCTTACCTTTAGGCAATAGTTTTTGAGAGATCTATTGCAACACTTTTCAAATATTGCTTATCACATAAAATAGGCAACATTTAAGAATTGTCACGAAATAGTTAAATAGTCAAAATTTAATATTTCCTTCCTCCATCTAGATTCAAATCCAGAACCTATTGAAAGGAATAGATGTCTCCAACCACTCTTCTAACTTAACTTTTTGATATTATAATGCAAAATGTAATATATATATATATATATATACTTGTTAAATTATTTTTTTTATTTATCTAAATAATGAATTGAAAAATTAAGAGAATAAATAAATAAATTATCTAGAAAAATCATAAAAATAAATTTTTATGTTTAGAAAAACAACAGCAATAGTTTTAAAATGTTGCCATAAAGAGAAACTATAGGCAACATTTACATTTTTGTTGCCTATTTGAATAGGAAATATTTTTTAAATGTTGCCATAAAAGATCCTTTATGGGTCAAAAAAATTATTGCAACACTTGAAAACTGTTGCTTATTCTATTTTAGGAAACAGTTTTCAAACGTTGCCAAAACTATGTTGCTTAAAGTATGGGAACAATAGCAACACACGAAAAATGTTGCTAATGCCCATATTAGGCAATACTTTTAAAATTGTTACAAATAAGACTATTGCCTAAAGCAAAAATTGTTGTAGTATGAGAAAATAAGGTTGGACCATAATCACGCACTTGCCCCTTGCAACGCACGCTTTGTAGCTTTGATATGTACCTACACTACACTAATTCCTTTGATTAGGGTTGGGATGAGCTTAATACCATTTAGGCACCGCTATCGTCTAGAATCTCAACCTAAGAAAATAAGGTGGAATAAAAAAGGGATAAAATTGTAACTATTATTGAAAGAAATTTGTGAGATATTATCTGGCTTAATATATGAATCAATATAATCATAGTTGTTATATGTATATTAAGTCTATTTTGATCTTTCCCTAAATTGTGTGATTTAGACTTTTAGCATGCTTGTACCTTTTTAATTCAATTATGAAAAATGTGTTCATTTCTTTTCAAGCATGCTAGCTTCCCTGAATTATGATTTATTTCTAACATGCTTGTTTGAAATATAATGTTGTGTGTACATATATATGTTTGGATGTATGCCTACTTCTTTTTCAAGCATGAATTTTGTGTTACTATAATATCATTTGAAAATGTTTAGAGATCGGTGGTATTATGTTATAAACTGTTGATTGTGAAAACCCACTAGATAGCGTTATTTATTGACCAAGGACATACTATAACCTTTAAAGAGATTGTTGAGACATTATCTCACTCTTGTTTTAAATGCTTCAAGAATGATTAAGCAGAGCTCCAGTAAGGGCATAAGTGCAAGGACCACTAACTCCTTGAGGAATATGGTTTAGAGAACGACCTTGCTGTCACATCATAAGAATAATTACATTTATTTAATACTTTTGCTTTTGTTTTACTTTGGAATGTATATCCTTTTAGCCTTCAAGTCTCGGATTGAAGGGATTTAATTGGAGGCCATGAGTGATGTTATTTTGTTCATTTTACTCATTCATTATTGATTACTATTATTTTTGTGACATAAATGTGTGCTAAATTGTGTGATAGGAAACCCCTCAAGGATTTCACATTCTTGGGTTTGGGCTACTACACCATACTCTCAATTTTGCTAGGATCTACTTGCACCCCTTCCTTGGATATAACATAACCCAAATACTTAATTCTTGATTGAGCAAAAATACATTTTTTGGGATTGATCACTAGCTAGTAGTCTTTCAAAATTGATAAAATTACTTCCAAATGCTTCAAGTGAGTAGGTATGTCATAACTATAAATAAGGATATCATCAAAAAATGGCATAACCTTGAATTTATATACCCTTCATGAGTTCTGAAAGTTGTTTTGTATTCATCTCTAGCCTTGATTCTAATTTAATGGTACCTAGACTTCAGATCCAGCTTGGTAAATACTATTGCTCCTTTTAATTCATCTAATAACTCATTGATTGCTAGTATGGGAAATTTGTCGGGTACTGTGATTTTGCTTAAAGCCATGTAATCAACACCAAATCTCCAACTTCTATCTTTCTTCTTGACTAGCAGAACTGGGCTACAGTAAGGACTATTGTTAGGTTGAAAGATGTCTGCTTTCAACATATCCTTCACCATCCACTCTATTTCATTTTTTTGTGCATGGGGGTACTGGTATGGTCACAAGTTTGGTGGCTGCTCTCCTACCTTAGTCATTATCCTGCTTTGGTGGTAGCCCTTCCTTTAAGGAGTTGTTAAACGAAAGGAAATTTATCCAATACATTCTGAATTTCTAGTAGAAAGCAGGCTGATTCTTCTATTGCTATTTAAGAAATTAGCCTATTAAACTCAATCATGAACCCTTCTCCTCTCTTTTGCACCGACCACATGAGTAACTTAAATGAAACTTGAGTTTTCGTCAAGGTTCGGTCACCTCTTAAACATATTTTGTTCTCCTTCTTGCCAATTTTCATAGTTACTTGCCCCCAATTAACATTTATCTCACCAAGGATTTTAACCATTCTACTCTTAGGACAACATCCACACTACTGAGTAGGAATGGGTAAAAAGTTTGTACAATATTGAGACCTTGAACTTGCACTTAAAGGCCCTTAGATCATTATTTACCCTTCACACTAAAGCCATCCCCTACAGTAATGAAGCACACGAAAATCTCCTCCACTAGTATGTTGTCTTAATTAAATCCTTTACAATGAAGCTGTAAGTGGCTCCACTATTAATCAAAATCACTAATTTGATTTTCTCGAGCCTCACGCACTTTTATGGCGTGATTACCTCCAAATCCCATAATTGAATTTAATGATAATTCCATCTTGGTAGTCCCTTCTAAAAATTCAGGGTCTTTTTCATTGTTGTCCAGCATGGGTTTAGGAGTGTCATCCCCTTTTTTTGGCTCTAAATCAAGGAGTATCACTTGCAAACTTTTGTTTTTTACAAACATGATTGGTCTAAATATTTCTTAGCATTTAAAGCATAGATCGAGCTCTCTTCGTCAAGCCAGTTCTACGTTAGAGAGACATTGACTTCGCCCCCTGATATAGTATTCATCACACTGCTTCTTGTCTTTAAGTCGCTCGTCTTCATTTCAGTCTGCTTGGAAAAGGCTGAGTTCACATTCACTGTAGTTGGAAGTTTACTGGACTCGGGTATATGAGACACCCATATGTAAGGAGTTTAGGTTGAATCATTTTTAGGCCCACTTAGGAAACGCTGGGCTTGTCCAACACATGAGTCCTTAGCTTTTTCCACCATCTAATCTCTTATCAACCCTAATCGACATCTCCATGATCTTAAGTAGTGTTGTTGCTGACGTTAGCTTTAATTCGACTCTGACTTCTAGTTTCAACCTAGTTCTAAATGTCCCTACCAAGCAAGCCTCTAACGCATCACTCACCATGGCTGAGACTCGAAACTCTTCCCTGTATACTAGCACAGAGTTCTCTTGCTTCAAGACAAACATCATCTCGTATTCATCCCCTAGTTGTGATGGATGAAATATGCACATAAGCTCTCTTTTGAACTCAAACCATTTTCAGATAAGGGCTCTAGTTTCAACCCATTGATACCAGTTTAAAGCTTTTCACTCTAAACAAATAATTGCTGCATTCATTTTCTCCGTTTTAGCTACTGGGTTGATTTAAAAATATCTCTCTACTTGAAACAGCTAGCCAATAGGGTCCTCCCTATCTATAACAGGTAACTCAAGTTTTCTATACTTCCCTGCCTCTTTCTCATGATCTCTTGTGCTTCCTGTAGTTTCTTCATGGTGCAGTTGCTCCTATTCAAGATGCTCAGCGAAACTCTTTTGCTTTTTCATTATCTAATCCAGCATCCCTTGCATATTTTGCATCATGTCCTTTATTATGGTTATGTCCTTTGATAAAACCCCTACTATCTCTTTCAGCTCTTGTACTTCTGGGTTAGCATATTAAACTCTTTGTGTCATTTCTTTCACTTAATTGGTTCGAGGATTACATTGCTTTGATACCAAATGATAGAGCTATGCTCTATATTAAATAGTCTAATAAAATCTTAAATGCAATAGTGGATAAATAAGGAAAATTTTAAGGTTTTGATATTAATGCATAAGAACCGAATTATTGTTACAAAAGAGACACTCACTGATTCTAGCCAAAACCCTATTCCTTATCACTGAAATTACAAACAAGAGAAATTACACAACAACAAGAACAATGTCTCTCACTGGTGTTCGAGAGACCAGCACTCTCCTCACTTCTATCTGACTCACAAAAACATCCCTGAGTGCTAACCAAAACAATAGCCAAATATTAAAGGAAACCAAAAGATGATCTTAGCATCTGAAACTAAATCTACAGCCACCCTACCCTTATAATGAGTTAATCCTCATTTGCTGGACCCATTGGATAATAATTCTGATATGTTGGATAGTTCTTTTCTACCCTCCGCCCCTTCCTTAATTTCCTCTTATATGTCTGAGCATATCCCAAAGCTGCATCAGATTCCTAACCCTTGCTCAATGATTTTCAATATTAACATTTAGATTTATTATACTTTCTAAACTCATATCCCATCAAGAATAAATTTAAGCTCATATAAAATCCCAACTCACTACCATCCTCCTCAAGCAATAGCCAAAGCAATTGCAATGGAACTTTAAACTTGAATTTCATTTTTGCTTAAATCCAATCCAAACTACTCTCCCATTTACGCATCAAGCAAGAACAATAAGGGAGAATCAAATTTTTTCCTATTCCAATAATCCATTTATCACAGTTAGTTGCTACCACAGATTGACATTCATCCATCACATTTCATTAAACACCTTATGTATATCCCACAATCAAATTATGAAACAGCACAATCAAATCATAAAACAATACCATGGTGTGTAAGTTATCAACCACAAAACAACTAATTTACTCTTTAAATTTCTTTAAAAAAACAGAAATTTCTGAACATCTAAAAAAATTCACTATGCTTCCCAAATTCATCTCTTTATCCAAAATAAATTTAAATCCATAATATTAGTCCCTAATATATTAAATATACTTGATTACTCCACTCCAACTCTTCTACACATTTTATCAAACACCTAGAGTGCATTAATATTCAAACTATATCATCAAGCTTCCTACTCTGAAATTTTCAGACCATACAACTTCCAAACAACTTTATAAATTTAAATCTAATGAGACCATAACACAAGTCATTCAGACAACACAACAGATCACGATCGGGGAATCAAATGTGCTACAGCACAGCAAAAAGGGAGGGTTTCTTTGAGCTCACCCACAACAAATCACACAGATGGGAAAAAGAAGGAAGAAGCATGAACAGAGGTAGCACGAACAGGGGAAGACGTGGAAGAATCCGTCGACCTCTAGTAGAAAAGATCTCCCACTTCACACACACATTGGCAACGCACGGACGAAAGAGGAGGAAGAAGAGTCCAGCAACGCACGAACACCCAGAGCAAGACACGAACAGAAGGGGAAATTTTAGGCAACATGAAATAGAGGGAGAAGAATCTGGTGACCTCCAGCAACAACCACTGGGAAAATTCCTTACCCACTTACTCTCGCCAGCGACTGAAAGAGGAGGAGAATGACAGAGAAGGTGTTCTCAAAGGTTCCAGCCCCCTCCTATCTCTATAAGCTCGCTCCAATGGCAATGAAGAATAGTACGGGCAAAAAAAAAAAAAATCTGATAGTGTGCTGTGCTTTATTTTTCTTTTTAACAGGGGCATTTAAATTCAAACTAAAACTTCTAAAATGATTAAACCTCAATTCCGACTAATATAAATATAAATATAAATCAAGCATTAAATTCAAATTTAAATGGTTAGAACATCATTAACCACTTCAAAATCCTCACTTTATCGCAGGCCCTAACCTCAAATTTTCTAGATCAAACATTAGAACAAATCTAAACCAATTAAACACTTACTTTAACTCCATTAATATATTTAAACTCAAATTAGTCAGTTAAAACCATCCCAAACTCGAACTTATAGAAAATCACGAATCCTCTACTGTCAATAATTCAGAAAATAAGAAAGAAAATATGCTTACAAAAATATTTAAGAAATTTACCTAGTTTAAGAAAATTTCAAATTATCCTCAAGGTATCATATAATGGAACCTGCTCTTGAAAATCACTCCTCGCCTCCTCGGTGACTGTTTCGCGACAGGTCTCGCCCTTCCTCTGTTCCGCCACTCCTCCGGGCGGGAGCACAATAATAACGTTGAGGGACGGGAATTGATTGTCTTGCCACCGAACAATTGAGTCTTTAGTGGCACAGCGTACTAAATCAAATCTCTCCGGGCCCCCTTTTTTTCATTATTTTTGTTTGTTTATATTTTTTTTTCCAATACTTAACTTTTTTTAATTTTTTTACTTAAATAAAATTTTTCATAATATGAAAATATTTATAATTTGTTAAGTTAAAAAATATCTTAACTAATTTTTATTTAATCTCAACTAAACTCATTATTTTCTCTTTTTTTTTTAAGAACGTAGGACGTAGAATTAAGTCCTCAAAAATTAACCCATTTTAAATAAATTTTTGTTAAATTTTCTAACGGTTAATGTTGGAGTCTCAGTTAATATTTCTAACAAAACATTGAGCATTTGATGATCAGGGTAAAAGTGCTTCGTTTTAATTACTTTAAAGGCAAAATTACTCTAACAAATAATTTAGGATGTCAGGTGCTTCTCTAAAAATGCTTCAAGGATAAAAATTCACCTTTGCCTGATTTTTTTTAATATACTCAAGTATTTTAAACTCATTAAATAAGTCTAACCCATCTAAATTATAGGCTCTAAATTTAGACCATAGCTTTGTATATCCATAGCCACATGTCCATATAACAAATTTCTTTCTGGTCCCATTTATAAGGTAGACAAATTTTTTTTTTATTCTAAGCATAAAGCATGTCATTGATTTTTCATATCATATTTTACTTGTTATACCTTATTAGATGTTGGCAAGAGAAAGTACACATATTTTACAAGGGTAAAGCTAAACACTTGTTAAAATTTTAGTAATGTTATAAAAACTGGATCAACCATTGAATTCATTAAGATACTAGTTCATGGTTGTTGGGTGGATGATGATTGAACCAGTGATAATTGGATTATTATATTTTACTGTTAGAGAGAAGTTTAATTTAAGTTGATTTTGTTATATTTTGTTGTTTTAAAATTCTTTTGTCTTTATTATTCTCATTAAGTATTTTGGCAGGACAATCAAAATTAAATTAAAAAATTTTGAAAAAAATATATAGATAAATAGTTGGGTGAATATAAACGAAAAAACATCTTCATATGAAGAAATAAGTTCAAGGAATGATTTTAACAAGAGGTTAAAGATAAAATTTTTTTTGCATATTTTAGCGTGGCTGGTCACCAAGCACATTTTAGAAACAAACTATAGCTAGATGGAAAAAATATTATTGAAAAAAAAAGGATAAATAGTTGGAACAAAACATGTCCATGCATTAAAAGATAAGTATAAGTAATTAATATAAAGAAATGGCAAAGATGAAGCAAAAATAAGAAGAAAACGTGAGCAAATGGGGCTGTAGCTTGGAAGTTGGAACGCCGGGTAAACTGGGTATATCAAATTTGGAAGTCCCCCGATGCATGGAATGTGGAAGAGAAACGACTTTCAGCATGTAAACAAGTGAATGGATGGCATGGCTTGAGGCTGGAACATAGTCTTGGGTGGCAGCTAATCAAAGTTTTAGGACCCAGTAATTTTTTAAATTTTTAAGAATTTTGAATTTTAAATTTTAAATTGTCTTTCTTTTTTTTTTTCCTTGTTTTGTTTTAAATCGATCTATTTCATTTCCAGTCCAGTCATTAATTTTTGATCAGTTGACAGGCTTTTTCGTAATCCCTATTTAGTTTGGTTCTATGTGTCTTTCCGATCAGATCGAGTACCGATTCTCAATTGAATAGGTTTGATCAGTACAATTTAGTTCTCATTTTTAGAGATTTATTGAATTTTGAGATTTTTCCTAATTCCATTAAAACATGTTAGAATAAATTGATAAATATAACCAGAGGGAGCACTTCATAGTCGATGTAGCAAGGTTAAAAGTCAAGCAATTCCAACGACTATATTTTGCTCCCTTTAAACAAAAATGCTCAAGTTACTTTGTATTCTTCATAACACCACCACATCCCCTCTACAACCCCAACTCTCTCCCTCATCAAACATAACCAGATATTCAAGAACAATGGTGGGTCAGAAGTAATCTTGCAGAATGAAACCAATACTTAACAGAACATTCTCACCCATCCTCTAAGGCCTCCCTGTGCACATGCATGCATGAAGTGCTGCAGTATTTATAATGATACCTCTGGAATGGAACTTTACCAGCAAGTGAGGTATTACAGCAGGAACAGTATATGTCACCGGGCTGCTCCACTTTTTGGTTCTGATGTGCTCAGGACGGCGATCGCATTGCCGCCTTGAATCTTGAGGGCAGCAATCTTCTCTCAGAAGATATAATGACGTTTCCAAGGTCTATCTAGTTTAAGAAGAAAATGACAGTAATCCCACGCGAGAGAAAGATTTTTATGTCAAGGGATGAAGAACAGGGACGAAGGAGAAAGATTGAAGAATGGATCATGGAAGATGTAGTAAAAACATAAATCTAAATCAAATGCTAGAATACACTTGAGTTGACCAATGTTATCAACATATGCAGACCACCTATCGCAAGAGATGGGCAGGGTATCCAGACGCAGAGTCAAAATTGTAACATGCATTGTAGTTGTGTTTGTTATTATTATAATCATTATTATTTTGAAACACATCCTTGGATAATTGGTTTCCCTGATGAGCATGGAACTGGACCCCTTATCTATCTTTTCTATTGTTTTCTCTTTTCATGGTTCTGATCGCAGGGGAGGCCATATTCCCAAGGTTTGGTTTTGGCCTCAGATATTTTATGTCTTGTAGTGCTTTACATTCTCACACCACTTTTACCCAACAATATAAAAGTAAAAAGCAAACAGAAAGCAAAAAGGAGAAGAAGAATCCATGAAAGGAGATCATACTTGTGTGGAAGTGTTGAAGAGACTTAAAAAAAGCCATGCACCATTTTGCTGAAATAAAGAAAAGAAACAATATGATCAAAATAGTTAGCTCAATAACTCAGAGAATAGTGATCCTTTTGACACATGTGGGGATTATTGTGACTTGTGATTGTTATGTAAGTGTGTTAAAAGAAAAAGTCTCACATTGCTCAAATGAGAAAAGGTCCTAGTGTATATATACTAAGAAATAAAATGAGTTAGTAAATGGCCTAGAGGAGAAGTGGGCTAGCACACACAAGACAAGCCTACACAAGACAATTGCAATTGAAAACAACTGATTCACCCCTGCACGCGAGTCAAAGAGGCACTTAGTTCTTTTTTTAGGTTTGATTTTGCAAAATAAAAAGATATTTGGATTTGTGTTTAAGAGTTTAAATCCCTTAAACTGCACTTCGATTGCCATTAACTGAAGGTTATTTGAATGTAAAAAGACAAAAACAATTTCTTAAATGTCTTAATGCGCCAACGTTCAATAACTCGCTAGTTAAATTGCATTATGTGGCTTTATGATTCTAAAACCAATCTTTATTAGCGTGTTGAGACCAACCGGAGGTGCGGCTACCTTGAGCCTTAAATATCCAGAAACCCAATGAATCTAGTGCCTAGCTCTTAAGCTTTCAAGCCGATTCTCTCCTCCTCCTTCGTGTGCTGTGTTGTGTTATTTGGTTATTCTTGTTAGTTTCTGCTGTTCTATTGCCTTGGCTATTTTATAAGACAGCCTGTTTAATCCTGGGTAGCTGCCATACAAATATATCAATGTACCAAAATAGCTCTTAAAGACAGTATTGTTCAACACAACTCAAGCTTCAATTTTCTACCTACCTCCAACAATTTAAAAGTGAGGAGAGATCATATACAACTACCTCAAAATTGAGAAAAGTTTTATGCATTTTACCAAAAAAAAAAATACATCATTAATTATGAGGGGGAATATAATTAAAATTTCAAAAGATTGAAAGTTTATTACTCTATCTAGTCCTATTTATAGGGTAGAGAGATAATATTTTTTAGTCCTATTGTTTTCCTTTTTTACCCTAGTTCCAAGCACCAATGCATTCTATGACAAGTGAGAGGTATATTTATATAAATACAATTATACAAATATCTAGGTTAAAAAATATAAGGGGTAAAATGGAAATTTCATTTTTATGTTGTGAGAATCGGGACCAAAAGGCCTAACTGTATTATTAACTAGAATTCAGAACGAGGGGCTAAAGCACCCTCCATATCTCGATACAAGCATAGAGAAATCTCTCCAGGAGGTTCAATCAGCACTTTATATCCATAATGTTTCATGACATCCATCTTAGCAAGGCTATCTACACACACGTTATGCTCTCGATAAATGTGTAGAGCCTCTAACTGCTAGTCTCCTTGTATTATTCCCAGTGTGCGACAGAGTTGTCATTGATTAGCTCTACCTTCATCAATGGCTTTGTTCTCCACTCACGAAATGATGTTGGAAGAATCACTCTCAATGATAACTTTGTTGATGCCAAACCTCTGTGCAGTTTGCAGGCTGTAGAGCAATCCCCAAAACTTTGTTTCCATTACAGTGTATATACCAAGATTGTAGATGAATCTACCCATACATTGACCCTCTGCATTTCGGAGTATACCTCCACATCTAGCTCCGTCCTTCCCCTTCGATGCTCCATCAATGTTGTGTTTAATCCATCCTTGAGTTGGCGCTTCCCATTGTGTTATCGGTTCGGCCCCATAGTCATCACCTCATCTCTTTGCTGCCATCAATCTCTCTGGCATACTAATTGATTTTTTTTGGGTTTACTTTTACTATATTATTTATATTTTGAACCAATATTAATTGAGCTGAAGGCAAACAAAGATCATGAGGAGACAAGCAAATCGATTGTAAAAAACACATGTCCCCAATCTCTTTCTCTCAAGGTGGGGGCCACTCAAAATTATGAAGGAAAATCATACTTGAGAACCTGACAAAAAAAATTATTTTCAGAAAGGATCAATACAAAAATAGATTATTAGTAAGATGAAAATATGGACCTTTTTCAAACGGTCATTATCTATAAATAAATTTCTTGTCAGGTCCTTGGATGTGATTCTCCCAAATTCTAATAAGGACTTTTTTATTTTTTAAATATATTTTTTAATGAATATTACCCTATTAGGAAGATATAAAAATAGTAGATAGTTTTAAATAATATTTACTGTTTTTTTCAAGTTGGAAATGAGTTAAAAATATTTATAATTTTAAATAAAAGGAGCATACATTTCGACATATATTGTGAATTCAAATCAAAGTTCTCGTGTCACAAATTATTATGACCACCTCTGGATTATGTTATAGGTTTAGCCGTAGTAAAAGCTGGTAATTTAATTTGAGCCAAAATTTGATAAACTAACAGAATAAATTCAAAAAATTTAATGTTAAACTTGGAATTAGAGAGAAGTAGGGAAGAAAAAATAAAACCAATAATTTCAGCAGGTCGGGCTTATTCCAAGTAAAAAAATTCATGTAAAAAACCCATAGTCTAGTCCCGCTGTAATATAAAATTATTTAAGCTTGCTTGAATATTCAAATTATTAATTTTTTTAAAATTAATTTTAATTTAAAATTAATTTTTATTATTACTATAAAAATATAAAATTTTTATGTACTTTTTAAAAATTTAAAGTATTATTTGGGTATTCAGGTCTATTAAGTCTGGCATGAATATTAAAATGTATTATCTTAATAATCTCAATATTCCTAATTTTTTTCAGACTTTTTGGACTTGTATTGATTTACTGGCTCTAAAAAGAGGGGAGGAAATTGCATCTTGCTTCGCTTGCTTGGTTAAGGAAATAATAACGGGAAAAAGGTGAAAATTACGGCACTCACATATTTTCCTCCAACTTTTTCTTCAACAAAGTTTAGTGAAAAAAAAACTTCACTTCCAAATTTATCCATAAATATTTTCTGATTTCCTGGCCTGCCTTCCTCCATTTTTTTGCATTTAATTGCAGTTTAAAATTTTTATTATTGAATATTCAATAATTTAATAAATCAATTTTAAAACTGGATAAAATAATTTACAATTATATTTAAAACTATACATAAGGTGTTTTTAACTGAATTCCACATATCAATAAAAATTAATTATTTAGTTGAAATTCCATAAAATCATGATGATTTTCTAGATTTTTCTCTAATAATATCACAATTAATATTTTGATGGTGGTAGGTAAATCATACAATCAATATCTCCTTTATTTTTCAAAATAAGGGTAAAATTAGACAATTATTTAAAAATACTATGACACCTGTAACACCGTCCAATACACACACACTCTCCAAATACAATTACTTTTTGATACATATAATATACATAGGATATATAAGTAAATAGGTATAGTATAATGTAATAAAATATATGTAAATAATAATAATAATAAAATAAATAAATACGTAAAGAATAAATATAGACTTCCTCTAAGAATTTTGAAAAATTCTTATGTTTTCTTGTATTTAGCATAATATTGGCCAAGATATTAATTATTTAATTTCAAGTTTAAATATAAAAAAAGGGGGATGCCACATAAAAAGGGGAAAAGGAAAGAGGAGAGGAAAAGCATTTGACATGACAAGAGGTAGGGGAAAAAAAAAGAGAGGAGAAACGAAAAAAAAAAAAAAAACATGGCAAAAGAAAGCTAAATAGGAAACAGTAAATGGTGATTTAGTTTTACCCCAACCATTCATTTAAGCATGGTTACCCAGGCGCGGAACTGCCCCCCAAAAGGTTCCGCCCACTTCATATAAATGTATTGATATATATAGCTTCTTTTTTGCTAAACTATTGTTTTTGGTTGGGGGAAGCACGATCAGTGGTAGATTTTTGAAGTCATTTTGCAAGTAAAGCTATCTGATTAAAAGCTTATTGTTTTTGTTGAACTTTATACTTAGCTTACCTTTCGAGATTTTAGAGGCCTTGGCAAATAAAGAGATTTCATGACTTTTCCTTTTTTGTAACTAATGGATGTCAAGCAAATCTATCTAGATATATTTTCAGGTTGAAACACAAAATGATGCTGTATGAGAAAGAAGGGCTCAATGCATTTGTATCTGTGTATAGTGAGGACAATCATTACTTATTACTATTATGATATTTATTATATATAATAGACATATAGTTTTTTTTTTAGATTTACATTTATATACAGTGACATATGAAATTGTATTGAAAATATAAACTCTTTATATGTTATTTATATTTTTTATGATTAATATAATAGATATATATATATAGTTTCGCTTGTCACTTTTAAAAATTTTCATATAATTTATACTTAAATGTAATTTATTTTCTAATGAGTTTAAAGTCATAAAGTTATGTAGTAATAATAATAATAATAATTTAAGATATTAAAAAATAAATAAATAAAATAAATAATTGTATGCATGTATATTAATATTAAATAAATTGTCCCCCCTTCACATTCATGCTGGGTTCGCCCCTCCGGTCATCACTCAGATTTTTGCCTATAAATAGCAAGAGGTAACTGGAAAGAGAGGGGAAAAAAAAAAACGAGCGAGTGGGAGATCTGGAAAAAAATGGAGAAGAAAAGAAAAGAAAAAAATAGTAAGATTTTTTTCTCAAAAAATATTTCCTATCTTTTAATTATATATGTATATATATTTATATATTAAGATAGTATGCTTATTTTTTAACTAATGCCATTGTTTAATCTCTATTAAAATCCTTTTATATATTTGTTATTAATTTCCTGGTGCTTTCATTTGTAGTCACACAACCACACACATCCTTAGGCTATGAATATGATTTTCATTCTTTGTTATGTGGACGAAAGAAAGGAAAGGACATGAGAAAAAGTGATAAATTACACACCAAGCCATTCACATGCTAGCGGTTCTAGTTATAATTTGTGCTTCCTATAATATATATATATATATATATATTAATTAGTTTGTGTTCTTTTTATAAATATAATTATTTATTTATTCATTTAGTTATATTTAATGTAATAATTCATATTTAGTTATTTCTATAATTGCCACTTTGTTATTAATAATTACTTATTTACTGTTTTATGTATATCATGCATTGTCTGCTTAAATTTATTTTATTTGTTACTTCCTTAGCTAAATAATTAATATTTATTTATTTTGTCTATAATGGTCATGCATGCACATTAATAAGTTTTAGTATTAGCAATAGTTGTTTAATTCATTTATTTGACTCTTTGAATTGATCTTAGTTACTCAATTATTATTTATTTCTTTTTGTAATTATTAGATTAGATTTATGCATTCATTGTTATTAATTTTTAGTTTTAGTAATAATTGATTAATTTCTATGTCAATATTTATTTTTGGTATTATGACTGTTATGGTTAAAATTATCACTTTGATGTGTGTTTGTTTCTCCTAAGGGAATCCATTTTTTTTTCTTTTGGTTTACCATTCAAACTTCACTGCCACAGAAAATATCGATATTTGACGCTTATTTTTCACAATACTTGACGGTTTTTAATCGTCAAGTAAGGGTGCAACATATATTAAAGAAATAATACTTGACAGTTAAAAACCGTTAAGTATTAATCATATATTTGACGGTTATTTGAAAAAACTGTCAAGTATATGAACTAAATATGCACTTTCTTGAATAAATACTTTATGCTTGTTTTGAAACAAGTGTCAACTATATTGATACTTGATGATTATTTTAAAATAATCGTCAAGTATTTATGGCATAATTTTTTAAATATGGTGGCTGCTTTTAAAGCAGTCCCCCTGCATAAAGATACAGATAAAGATAAAAAACAACCAGCGAGCAATGAAAATAATGCAATATAATGAATGTTTCTGATAGTATCTCCTATCTAATTAACATAAAAATTCTTATACATTTAACCTTAAAATCTAAAAATTCTATGCTCAACTTATTTGCAAACTAATGTGTATACAAAAATAACTAACTATTATATCGGCCTAACTACTGTTGCTACACACATATTGAAAAGACATTGGGCCACCTCTTTAAGGACCTCTTCTACATGTGCAGCCGTATAACGAATGCAATAGATGTCCTCGAAGTACTGTAAGCAAATAGTCACAACAATTTCAAGTTAATAGGTAGCTAATTAAAATTATTTAAAATTTATAATTGAAGTGTAATTAAATTTTATATATATACCTTGTTAGATAATGTGGTAGGGGCATGGGTGATAATGTCCTTCATGAACTTCATCAAGCAATAACTACAGTCATTGCTCTGATCTAGTTGGAATGAACACTGTAAAAAAAAACATATCAATGAAATTGTAAAATATAATAAGACAGTTTCTTGATTAAAAACTTGACCAATTAAGTGAATACCTTAACAGTGACTTATTTCTCTGAAGATTCGAATGCCCTCATCTTAGGGGACACAGTCATGTCGGTTGCAGTGCGATACAATACCACAGCTCTAAGAAGGAATTATGGAATGAATGTGAGAAATATATATGAATGGAAACTAAAAATAAAAAGAAATAACAAGTAAAAAAATCTAACTTACTCATTAAAAAGTACCACCATATCTTCCCTGTTGCTTGGCTCTCCATTAAGGGGATCGAGATACCATATTTTTGGAGCAATGAGATTAATCACAATAAGCATCCAGTGTCCCCTAACAAGAAACAGCACATGTTACCAAACAAATAAATATAAAAAATATTTACTCGTAACAAGTATTAACAACTCACCCTTTGCAGTAAGGAGCGAGAAATAAAGTATCCTTCGCCACTCCCCTTTCTCAAAATTGATCTGAAAGTATTCTTGCTTGATTTTCAAGGGCTTCCTTTGAAATATTTTTATGGGGAGAGATATCATGAGGATTAACCAGCTTGATCTTTGACTCGAGGCCACCAGGAACTACGAATGAGGTATAAAGGTGACTTGGGTGAAAAAATATATAAGTTAATATGCTTGCATACTCACACACATAAATAATTCAAGAAATTAACTAATAAATATTGAAGAATTAGCTCATGTAGAAAGTCATCAAACTAGTGCTCGCCATATCATGCTTGAGGATTTCATTCAAAATTTCACCCTGAATGACTTCAAATGATGCTCTACCATTAGCCCATCGTCAAATTAATGATATCCCTAATCGGCACTTGATGAATCATCCTCGTAGCTGAAGCATAGGTCTCAAGAGAGTCATGAAATTTGTTTTTTACAATCGGCATAGGCACTGCATGTTGCGAAACCATGGCTGACTCTTTAGTATGGCTCGACACCTTGTCTTTCAATTTGCTTTTTTCCCTTGGCTATACAATGAAAAAGTTAGACATATATATATATATATATTAAATATTCTAAATAATTATATAAATTATATATATCTTTTTCTTTGTTGGTAAGGGGTCCTTTGGCAGCTTTGGGTCCTTTGTTGGCTTTGGTGTACCAACCATAACAAGTTGGCTGGGCCATACAACGAAGCTCCCCAACGCATCTCCTACTATTTGCATCTCATCAGTAGGATAAGGTAATAGATACTTGGGGTCGATTGCAACAAGCAAGGAAACCCTAATGCAATTGGGTGGAAGGAGAAGGTTATGGATTGTGTCCCTGACAATGTTATACACGCGTCCCATTGCAACTACTTTACATGACGGATCGTCTACTAAATAGTTGCAGTCATTCTCATCCTAAATAAATGAACAATGTCAGTTGTTTAGACAAAAAATTAGTTAAGCAAATTTAAAAGAGAAAATGTATTACCTCGGGTATTTTGTCTGAAAGGACTGTGCAGCTATCTTTCTCGCTAGGGCTAACGTCAGCCAAAAGCCTCCCAGGGATCTACCCCTTCAATAGCATGTCAATTAATTTCACTTGGGCTTCTAGCTGTTGCTTCATAACAACTTTCTCTTCTCTTAACTCTTGGACCTCAGATGAAGAATCTAATGGTCGCTTCTTAATCTTGCCAAAGTATTACTTCTTTATGAAACTGAAGTCGCCACCCCTAACACGACCAGGGTGGTCAGGGATCCCCAATGCTCTAGCTAAGATATCCTTATGCTTAGGAAGCTTTCCCTATGATACTTCTTAAGAGAGGGAATCTTGTGAAAAGTAGAGCTGATTAATATGTATTTTAATAATCATTTATTAATTGATAGATAAGAATAACGCTTATAATTTTTTCAGCAACCTCTTTCACATAAGGGTTGTCAATCACTCCATCTTTGTTTGTTCGTGTTAATGCCCAGAGTCTTTGGCAGGATATGGTAACATCTGATCCCTCGGCCTCTACTTCTTTCTGCTCTATGCCTGTATACCCTAACCTCCCTGCTTTGTAAGGCAGTAAGGGTATTTATTCTTGGCCACTCTATCCTTATTTTAGGTACTCAGTTCCTTTAATCAATAACAAAAATATCTTGTTAGTACACATAGATACATTCAATAAAAGGTATTAAAATTTAAATTTTAGAAACATAAATACCTTAAATTCCTTCTCGCGCCGAGAGACAATAAAAGTATCTCAATCTTCTTGCTTTACTAAAGGCTGTAATAGGGGAGGAACTCGGGCTATAAATTCAACATCAGGGTTTTTCAAATATTTTTGTGTAATAAAATGTTTGAAAGACTGTAATGCTCTCCCAGCATTTTGAAGGACAAAATCCTTCTTGCTCTCGTCTATTTCAAATCCTAACTATAAAATAAAATAAATACGTTAGGTGCATTAATTTAAAATATTATAATAGAATATAACTTAGTTAAATGCAACTTACAGATATGGTCTCCTAAACAATGTCCTTTGTGGCTTGATCAACTTACAGGTACAGTTGTCTTTGCCATAACCCCAATATAACTTATAAACTTTGCAGATTTGATGGCTTGGCCTTTCTTGTTCCATTGCACTGCTATTTTTTTCCCTGCAGCTCTTGTTTTTGTGACTTCTTCCATTATTGTCAGGGCTCGCTGGATATTGTTATATTCCTGCTCTAACTTTTTTTGTGATGACAGAGCATCAGTAGAAGTTGTAGCAGGATCTGATGGAGGGATTTTAGTGGACTCGAATTTTGAAGCTATTTATCTGTAACACAATAAAATTCCAAAATTAATCAACCATGATTAATTCAAAAAATTAATCAACCATAATTAATTCAAATATAATTGACTAAATTAATTCAAACATGAAACAAAAATGGCATAATTAATTCAAATATTAATCAATTATACTAATTCAAACATGAAAAAAAATGGCATAATTAATTCAAAGGTTACATGTTCAAATTGCTCTTTTTCGTTTTCTTGACTTTGGTTTTTTACTTCCCCCTCCTTGAAATATTTTCTTCTTATACTGAAATAATTTAGCCCTCTTTAAAATTCAAATTTCTTCATTATGATCATTTATCATGTATAGATCTTCAACAGTAATGTCGTTACTTTGATTTGATGTCCCTTCAAATGGGTCATCTTCAATTGCTACATTTTCATTTATTTTTTCAACATAAGAATAGACCACCCCTTATTAGCAGGGTCAAGGACATAAAACACTTGTTTGGCTTATTGCGTTAAAATAAAAGGCTTATCCTTATACCCTTTCTTGTTCAAATTAACTTGTATAAATCCAAATTGATAATCTAATTTCAAGCCATTTTTTCGATCAATCCACTTGCACCCAAAGACTGGAAATCAAAAGGATATGTAATCTAAATCCCATATATGCTCAATTACACTAAAGTATGACATGTTTGCATAGATAGGATTTTTATCCTTAGTGCTGGAAATATGCATGGAGTGAGCTACAATATTTACACCACTATTTTGCATTGTGCTCCTATCATCTTGCTCCATTGTATAAAATGTGTATCCGTTGACAAGGTAAGCAATGTAAGAAATGGCCTATTTGCTTGGACCATTAGGTAACCATCTCAATTTTTAGAAACTGGATTGGAATCAACATTTAACATTTGAAGAATGTGCTCCTTAAACCATCTTGTAAAAGTTTTATTGTGTTCCCTAGCATACCAAATTTCTAATTTATTGAGATATCCCTCCTAAGTTTAGCCATATGCTTGTCTACATACTCTTCAACCTCTTCAGTGTTGTGCAACACATATAGGTGGGCTTGCTCCCACTGTATACTTGACATAGTAATAACTTTATTTCCCATAATCCCCTCTCCACTTATTCTACCCATATGTTGAGATTTTGGAAGCCCAACATAGCTATATGATTCAAGTACTCGATACAAAAGTCAACAACCTCTTTATAAATATACCGTTCAACAATACAACCCTTCGGTCGACTTTAATTTTTTACATAGCCTTTCAAAATCTTCATATAACTCTCAATAGTATACATCCATTTTAAATAAGCAGGCCCACACATTTAAACCTCCCTAACCAAGTAAATAGTTTGGTGGATCATAATATCAAAGAATGCTAGTGGAAAATACATCTCAAGCTCACATAGTGCTAATACAATTGGAGCTTATAACCTTGGCAACTTATGTGAGTTAATCACTTTATTGCAAATAGACTTGAAAAACAAACATAACTTAGTGATCGTCCCTTATACTTTAAGGGGTAAAATTGCACGTATAGCAATTGGAATGAAATCCTCCATTAAAACATGGCAATCATGAGACTTTAAGCCCTTCAACTTCAAATCTTTCATTGATACAATATTTTTTATGTTTGAAGAGTAACCCTTAGGAACTTTAATTGCATTAAGGAACTTACAAAATACAGTTTTCTCTTTCTTAGATAGCGTATAAGCTGCTGGAGAGAGAAAGGCACGGTTTCCCTTATCTTGGGGTGCTAATTCTTCTCTTATTCCTAAAGAAACCATGTCCAATCTTGCTTTTATGCCATCTTTTATTTTTCTTGACACTTGGAGTAAAGTCCCAATAAGACTCTCACAGATATTTTTCTCAATATGCATGACATCAAGAAAATGCTGAACATTTAAGGTGGTCCAATAAGGGAGTTCAAAGAAAATAGATCTCTTCTTCCATCCGATTGTCCCACGATGCCTTGCAAATGGTTTGCCGAATTCAATATCTAAATCCTTGATCTTCTCAAACAGCTCATCACCAGTTAATGACAAAGGTGTCTTATCTTCTTTTGAATTTCTATTGAATGCTTTTCTCAACCACTGATAATGATGTTCTTAGTGTAAAATCCTACGTGCCTAAGGTAAACATTCTTCATCCCATGTTAAAGCCTCATAGAATGTGTTTCCTCTTCACAAATAGGGCATCCAAGTTGCCCATTAATGCTATACCCTGATAGATTACCATAAGCAGGAAAGTCATTGATTGTACCAAAGAGCATAGCTCCTAAATTAAATCTTTCTTCTCTATACCCATTATATACCTCTATACCTGACTCCCACATGATCTTCAAGTCATCAATTAGAGGAGCCAAATATATGTTTATGTCATTCCCAGGTTGCTTGGGTCCTGCAATTAACATGGACAATATCATATACTTGCGCTGCATACAAAGCCATGGAAGAAGGTTATAAATCACTAAAATGATTGGCCAAGAGCTATGGCTACTATTTTGAAGCCCATGAGGATTCATCCCGTCGGTAGACAATGCAAGGCGTAGATTCCTACTCTCTTTCCTAAATTCAAGGTACTCATAATCAATCTTTCTCCATTGTGGAGAATCACCAGGATAACAAAGCATGCCGTCTTTTATCCTTTCATCCGTATGCCATGTTAAGCTTCTCGCAACTTTTGCATTGCTATACATGCTTTTAAATCTAGGCACAATTGGAAAATATCATAGTGCCTTCGTGGGACTTGATCTATTCTGCTTGTAGTGTGAGGCACTACACTTCGAACACTCGGTTAACAACGCATATTCATTCCGAAATAAAAGGCAATCATTAGGACACGAGTGTATCTTTTCATAACTCATGCTAACTGATCGCAATACTTGTTTTGCATCATATGTTCGACAAGAAAGCTCATTTTCCTTAGGAAGTAATTTTACTTTCAAATATCCAAGCAACTCAGTAAAGCTTGCATCACTCTATCCATGTTTTGCCTTCATGTTGTACAATTTTAACACTGCTAACAACTTTGATGCACTACAACCAGTATACAACGGTGTCTCCGCATCACTTTTCAACTTCTCAAACATTTCCGGACAATTCTCGAGGTCCTCTTCAATTGTTTTGGCCATCTGTTTAAGACAATCTTCCTCAAGTGTGTATGTGCCGAAATCATCAGGAGATGATGCACAGCTTTCACTATGCTTCTGGCTACAACCAATATCATCTCTTGTCTCACCATACATTGTCCAACACTTGTAACTTTGATCCATCCTATTAATCACTAAGTGTTCTTCACAAGTATCTAGACTAACCCGCTTCATACGACCGCACTTTAAATATGGGCAAACAATCCTAGTAGGATCCTCCGCATGCTTAACTTTAAGCTTAACAAAATTCGCCACCCCATCCCAATATTCCTTGGATAGACGATTGGCAAACATCCATTCCTTATCCATAATTCCTAGAAATATTAAGAGGGAAATATGATTAGTGACTTTGACTACTACTAGATAATGGGAGAATTAGATACAAAGATCAATCAGTCAATGAGTCACTAACCACATGTTTGCACATTCCCTTTTTAATCTTGTTTAAAACTAATAATTACATTTTAATGCTAGCCATTGAAATAATTTTGGCAGCATAATGACTTAAAAAAGAGAGTTTCTCAGGCTTTATCCCCTCTCTCTATTAATTTAAATGACAACAACAACAGCATTCACAACAACAATCACATAAAGTTATATTCAAGAATAATTTTAAAAAAATTGATAATATATATAACAGTTGAAAATGAGTATTACCAAGTCTTTATGTCTTTAGAAAAAATCAAGTTATCCATAATGAGACTATATATGATCCAACAATAATAATAACAACATTAATAAGAAACCCAATTTTAATTAAAATCATATAAACCACATCAAACACTATATAAATATCAATTTAAAATCTCAAAAATATTTTTTCATAAGCCAATTCTCAATCAATTGAAAAACTAGTAATGTGAAAATTGACAACTCAAGAAATATAAATCTAAATTAATCATTCAATTATAGAACAAACACTCAAAACTTAAAAACAAGGTAATTAGGTGGTATACTATTTTCATATCCTTAATGAATCTCCTCATATCGAAAAAATAATTGGATGATCCATTAATTCAATAATTAATCACCCAAAAACTCAAAAGTTCAAATATTCACTAAGAAGAACAACAATGCATATCAAAATAAGTAACACAGAAAATATTTATTGCGTATGAAAATCAAAATTAACAACCCATACATTCAAAATGAAGATTAATGATTGGGAAAGCAAGAACGTGCCTCAACAAGAAGAGGAAACACCGACTGTGTAGAAAAACAGGGACGAGAGTGTGTTGCAGAGGGATAAAGACTGAGAATCCAAACGAACAAGCACGCACTAGACTTATGGAGGCCGAGAATCAAAAACCCCTCAAGAATTGAGACTGAAAATGTGTTTTTTGGCAGTTTGAGTGATGAAAAATGGGTTTTGGTGGCTCTTGATTTCTTTCTGAAGATGAAGAATTTGCAGAAATGGAGAGCGAAAAAGAAATCTGGAGAAAATTTAAATGACAATACTTGACAGTTATTTCATAATAACCTTCAAGTATTACATATTTGATACTTTTTTTAAAACAACCATCAAGTATATGACAGACAAACTTGACGGTTATTTCAAAACAAGCGTCAAGTATGTGAAAAAATTTAATTTTTTTCTACTATTAATTTGATGTTTATTTATTGAAGAACGACGTGTAAATTTCAGCTTTATTTTACGATTATTTATAAAAAACATCAAATATATATACTTGATGGTTATTTTTAAATAACCATCAAGTATCTGCTTTAGTATTTGATGCTTGTTTCGTGAAAACTGTCAAGTATTCTCTGCCTTTTTTATTTGTCATTTTTTTCAAATAAACATCAATTATAGGGCGTCAATTATACACTTTTCTATAGTAGTGCTTGCAATCTGTGGGTTGAGTGTGCAGCACACTAACCAACAAGCTACAAGTTTTCATGGTAGAATTCATTTTATATATGAAAGAAGATCCGAGATAAATCCAATAAAATTCCTAATTAAAAAGAAGATTCAAGTAAAAGAAACTATCCCATGGATTCACTCTAGGGAACGCCCTAGTATAGTTTCTTATGATAAAATATGGTTGATTTAAAAATGTTTTTTTAGTTATTTAACAATCATGTTAGTATTGTTGGCTAATGTAATTAATTATTCATGTTATGCTTTCGATTACTTAAAAAAAGTTTTCTGCACTATAGGCAATTGGACATTGTTAGTTCTATGTGAGACCTTATTGAGAATTAAAAAAGTGTTTATACGCTAGCAAAGAGGGTTGTCACAGAGATTAATTGGATAGCAATTATAATGTCAGATTATGGACCTTCGCCACCTTTGCTTTTTTATATGTAGCTTGCTCCAAAGTGGATGATACCTCCGAACTTGCCCAATGGGCATAATTAGCTATCTTAGGAATGTGTATGTGGGATTTTTTTTTGGTGTATTATATTAGGAGACACTTTGGTATATTTTTGGTGTAATTACAAAATTTCCTTCTCCCACACTTGTTAGAAATGCCTAGGAAACCCACCAGTTAACCCAATATAATTATATGTATGCCTAGGGTGTATTATATATATGATCTTACCTAAACATATGCAAAAATAATTCTTCATGATTTAATCTGTAGTTTAATTTTTGTTCCTTTAAATATGATATTATTAAAAAAAATTCATATGATTCCCTTTAACTCTTAGATAAAATCTAATTAATGATAATAAAAAAAAATTCCCAACCTTCTAACCAATGAAACCATCTTGATGGGAGGGTTATAACACCTCTTATATTAAGGGACAAAATAGTTTTTGAGAAAACACTTTTTATATAAGGATAGAGGGAGTATAATGGAAATCAAATAAATAATATGTTTAAATATGAAGTTTTATTATCCATAAATAAAAAAATGAAATTAAAAACTTTTTTCTCCTTATTTTCTCTTACTCAACCAAGTATAACAAAAAAAAAAAATCACATCCCTTCACTTTTTTCTTCTCTCCATTTTTTCTCTTTTCATTTTCTTTGTTTCTTATTTTCTCTTACAAGCCTGGCATTGCATTTGGGCCAAGCTTGGGAGTTTAGAAATTGTTTTTTACTTTAGGATTATAAGACCTGCAAAATGCAAGCCGAAACCTGAATCGTTTGGCTTGAATACCTAAATTCTTATTATATTATTATTATTATTATTATTATTATTATTATTAAGAAAAATTAATTACAGGTCCTAATTTTCCTAAATTTTGAATTAAGTCACTAGAGTTTATTTTATTTTAATCAAGTTATTATAATTTAATCAATTATATATGTTAATCCATAAAGGTTTAAATTCTATGAATTTTTTTTAAAAGGATATTAAGATCTTTTATATTTGGCTCAAATGCATAAAAGCCCTTAAATTTTGAAATAGTTACATATGATTCTCTCACCTCTTAAACATTTAAAATTAGCTCACCTAACATTTAACTTTATTTTTCAAACTCTCTACTATTAATAAACTCTATTATGTTTTTAATAGATTTTGCCATGTCAAATTAATAAAAGCTAAATGGCATTGTATGTAAGCAAATAATAAATGTATAAAACTTATATTATTTTTTAAATATTTACTTTTTTATTGGTTTTATACTTTTTTTTCTTATCAATGGTGCATAGTTTTCTTTCATTAAAATATAAATTTTTATTCCTATAATTTTTAATCAATGACAGCTTTAAAATATTTTAGTTGTTTAATATAAAAGGCTATTTTAATTAATAAAAAATAATAAAATTATAGTTTTTCTCTTAAATTTTGTTAATAGTGAACAATAAAAACAAAGTCACTCTTGTGAAAAAAAAATTAAGTGTATCATCTTGTGTGTTAAAAGTAAAAATTATAGTTTTACACCTTAAATTGTGTTAAAAAATTAATAAAAATATTTTTTCTATGCCAGATGCCATGTGTATTTCATTAACCTAACATGAAAACTTCTATTAATAACATAACAAAGTTAATTAATGGTTGGATTCTTTGAAAAGAAAAATTAAAAGTTAGAAAAGTTAATTTTAAGAGTTTAAAGGTGAGGAGAGTTATATGTAACTGCATCAAAGTTTAGTGAGATTTTATACATTTTAGTGTTTATGTTTTCATTAAATATATATATAACTTTGGAATTAATTACATGATTTTTTTAACTCAAAATTTATATAAATATGTTTTTTTAAATAACTTATACATATAATTTTCACAAAAGAATAATAAAAATGTAAACATTATATTAAATAAATATATCTTTTTTTTGGCTAAAATTATGAAATCAATTTTTCTATAAATTCTAAAGGTGTTTTTGTTTTTGAAAATTTGATAATTCATTAATAATTTTGACCTTTGGGGACCAATATATATTACAAGGAATTGATTAAAACAAAATAAACTACAAGGATATAAATTAAAATTAATGAAAAATAGAAGGACTTGCAAATTAATTCTCTCTTATTACTTTTTAAGATGAAAAAATTTCCCTTATTATTATTAACAAAATGAAATTAATCTTCACGTTACACTCACAATCCACAAACCCTTTTCAAGACTCCTGATTTGAACATTTTACACTCCTAAATGAAATTTTAATGTTCCAATAATAGCTTGTTTTTGTTTTTATTTTTTGAAAATGTTAAGGAAAAATAAACACAAAAGATTACTTTATATACTTTTATTTTTACTTTTTCAATGCTTAGTCTCACATTCATAAGGGTTAAAGTAAAAATTAAAAATTACTTCAAAATAGGAAACATAAAATAAAATAAAGACAATTCAGGTATTCATTTAGGCCGGAATAAACTTGAAAGCCTGACATGCTAGGGTGGAGATTGACTAAATGAATTTTTTAAGGTAAATGTGCATTTTTGCCTCTAAATATTTTTTAAAGAGCACCCAGCACTTAAATTATTGATTGAAGTAATTTTTTTTTTAAGTAATTAAAACCGAGCATTTTTTTCTC
Organism: Prosopis cineraria; assembly: GCF_029017545.1. Taxonomy (NCBI): domain Eukaryota; kingdom Viridiplantae; phylum Streptophyta; class Magnoliopsida; order Fabales; family Fabaceae; genus Prosopis; species Prosopis cineraria. The sequence goes on from NW_026555343.1 coordinate 28,623,903, forward strand.
TGTTTGTGACGGTCAATGTTGGGGTCCCAGTTAACGGTTAACGTTAACAATTTAATGATAAGGCAATTTAACGATAATGAATTCTTACGGCATACTTTTTCGCTGGAAGTGGCAGAGAAAAGCCAGAGTGAGCGGGCCACTGTTTTGCTAGAATGAGGGGAGGAATTAGGATTTAAGGATTCTAGGTTGGGCTTTCTGAAATGATTTCATTATTTAATATAAGTTAAGAAGTTTAGATATGTTAAACAAGAGAAGGTGTGGTAAGCCAAGGGGTTTTAAAAATCATTAAAGGTTAGGTTCGAGTCAGGTTCCACTCTGCCGCAACATTTTTTCCTTGAAGCTTCCTCCCCTCTTGAAAATTTGGTAGCGTCCGCTTCGTTTGCTGACTTGCTCTATAAATACAGCAAACGTGACACCGGTAGTAACCCCTGAACCTGAACAGCTTTCATCAGGACCAAAAAGGGTTAAAAAAAAAAAAACCGAATGGCTGTTAGGTTTTCATCAGAAATAAGCTCTTTATTCCAACAATGGCGAGGCGTCTCTTTCAGTGTTGAGACCAATCGAGTTCACATGACAATCCCAATGTTATTCATTTTCAACATAGCCTGTGCCTTTACGTCTCGCCATTCCATGCTCGCTTTCACCATCCCAGCTCTGATCGCCTTCCTTCAAATTCTGACCACCGGAAACCGCCCTTCTCCCTTCGACCTCCACCCATTCACCGCCACAGCTTCCGCCGTGGGCGTTTTCGGCTATTATGTCTTATTTTTAGCTAAGCGATGGGTTCCAAGCCATGTTTCTGATCAACTTAGTGTTGCCATGGGGCTCCTGGGCTCCTTCTCGGTGGCCTCTCTGGCATCTCTGTGTCTCCCTCAACCTCTCTGGAATTTCAGGTTCCTAATCTATGCCCTGCTGGGACCCCCTGAGTGCTTCCCATGGCTCAGGAAAATATACAACCACTGTGTCCTCCGCTGCCGGCAATGGCGGCTGCGAAGGAGGGTGGCCGCGCCACTGCTGCAGTGTCTCTTGCCTCGAACCAACCTGGACTTGATTTCCACCGCCGTATAGCAAGTGGCATGGTCTTCAGCACACCGTGGGAACTAAGAGACTACGTAGGAAGAATGTTTACATACACTAAGAGGAACACAACAAGGAGGAGATAATTAATTGCGTGCGGGGGATAAAGATATTATAAAGGTTATGGACTATTTTTCTCTTTAATTTTCTTTTCTTTTCTTTTTTTTTTTGAAGCATCGGGCACCTTCTATTGAAGACTGAGGCAACAACCCTCATAAACAATCTTTTTAGGAGCAAAGTTACGTGAAGTGACTCCCGAACATAGACAATAAGGCATTCTAATTTGTTTTGACCATCTAATGTGGTCAAAGGGTTGGAAATGGCAATGGTGGGAACTAGGTGTGGTTTAATTTTAGTAGAAAAATGATGGCAAAATGGGTCAAAATGCCTTGTTATCACTATACATGAGCCTCATGACTATTTACATTAGCAAATGAGAAGAATGTGGGTTTTTGACAGAAGTACGATTTTTCTTTTTGAAAAAATTATTTGAGGAAAATATTGTCCCACCTCTTTGTACAAGGTGCCTAGCACTCTTAAAAAAATTTAAAAGGGAATTGATCTTTAATCAAGGGGAATTGATCTTTAATCCTATCACACACACATATATGATTTGTCACAACTAAATTCATGATTTTAGTAGTGACAAATAGCTACTTATGGTAAATCGAGTTGATCAAAAAAAAAAAATCGACTTTGAAGTAATCAACGAATAATGAAGGATTAGCCGTAGTCCGGTGGTGATTAGCCGAGCAATAATTAAAAGAATAATAGACATGCGACCCTTTTACTAGATGGAGTTAGGACACATCAGTGTATGTTATCTTCTTGGCCTTACTACCTTCTTTTTGCATGAGTTATCAATTTAGTCCCTCACATTTCATATTCATCAATTCAGTCCTTTATATTTCATAAAAATATCAAAGCAATCCTTAATCTTTAAAATGAAGCTAACACTGTCATATTATGACAAGATGGCTAAAATATCAAAAAGGCTGGTGTGGATTCATATATCCACGTGTGAATTCCATATTAGCAGTATAGTTTACACATAAGCTTATTTTGAGGGTAAATTGGGTTTTAAAATTTAAAGGATTAACAAAATAATTGAAAAAATGTTAATGACTGAATTGATAAATATTAAAACGTGAGGGACTAAATCACATCAACTAAAATTTGCATTTCCCCTCATTATTTTGTAATTTTCTGTTACAGTAGATGCTGACAGAGGAATACAACAATATATAATTTCTTTTGCATGCTTTTCTTCTTCAATTATCTGAAAAGAAATAGATTACATAGAATGACGGAAGGATAACAGACCTAATAAAACTCAGTCAATGCATGTCATAATCATTATACTAAAAAGTCAAAATCCATTTCTACAAACACCGACCATAACCTTAATCCCAATTAACTAACGAAGTTACCACCCTTAACTAGTTTCCTCCACACACACACACACACACACACACTCTCTCTCTCTCTCTCTCTCTCTCTCTCTCTCTCTATTACATTAAAAAAGTACATACATACATGCATACATGCTTTTCTGGTTCATGATAGATTGAGTCATCACTTTAACTCTTTAATTTAATTTATTGAAAATCTTGTAATCATTCTTATCTCGAATTATATTGTTTTGATATTTATTATATTCAACATAAAGACAATTATTTATCGAAACCAATGTTGTCAATGAACTTAAGTAAACTTGTGATAGAAATTTAAATGTGGATCGCAAATTTAGATTGTAAACTCACAAGATTTTATCTCTATTAATAAATAGCCATTAAAATATAACATATAATCATATTTTGACCTAAATATATTTCAAATATAAATCATTGAAATTAAACACATACTCTCTTTATTTAAACATATAAGGCATTTTTTGATGAGTTGGATTTTAAAAAATATAAGATATTTTTAATTTTCTGAGGTATAATCATTAACATTTTTTTAAAAGTGCCCCTATTGATGAATGACTTGATATTTATTGCAGGGTATTTAATAGGGGTAAATATAAAAAGATAAAGTTAATTTAAAAGTAGGTAATTATTTCATTGGAGAGTGAGATTCAGTTAAAAATACATTACGTTTTTTTAATAGAGGGAGTATACATTAATAGATTATTATACAAAACATAGAAATTTCAAAATAGGGAAACTTATTTTTAATATTTTTCGTTTTCTTTTTTATTAATCCTAGTTTTTTCTTTTTAAGTTTGTTTTTTCTTTTGAATCAGGTCCTATCACTTTTATAAACTAAATTCTACAAAGTATATACTTAACTCACTGAACTTGGCAAAAATCAACGAACTTAATAAGTTTAACTAAATTTATATTTAGTCCGAGTTTATGAATTAATTGACACAATTTTATAAGTTAAAAATATAAAAATGATAAACTTGATAGTAAATTTATGAGTTTAATTAAGTTTATATTTATTTTAAGTTTATGAGCGAGTTAATATAATTTTTTGAGTTAGAAATATAAAAACATTGAAATTAAAGATTTAAGTCGAGAGTTTGACAACCATAATTGAAACCATCAATCCATATAATATATAAATGAAACATATATGATCAAGCATAAAAAGATATTCAATTAATTATGACCGATTTTAATTAATATAAATAATATCAAGAGATTTCTTTCCAATATGCATTATGTGTGAACTATTATTTTATGCTATCTCTTCTATTAAAGCTTTAGATATGGATTATTATGAGTTTATATGACGCAGCTGAACTGGGTGTAATCTAATCCCCAGGTGCTCTGACAATGAATATATAATAAAGAATTTGTACTAGCTCGTCACACGTATAAAGAATATCCCTAGGTGCTCTGACATCATTATTGTACATCTACAACCCCCAACCCCCAACCCCACACACACGTATAAAGAATATAATGGATTAATGGTAACCAAAACAACGCGACACTTTACTAGAAGATATATATATATATATATATACTTTGGTTTGATGTGTTAAGTGATGTGTAATATTTTATATTCTTTCTTGTTTAAGTCCTTAAAATTATTTTTGTATTTAAGAATAGGATATGGTCACATTCAAAATAGTTTAGGACAGTTTAGTTTTAAAGAAAAATCATAACATCTTAAATTTTATGACTTAATGAATATTAAGAAGAAATTATTCCATAATAATTTAAATTTACCATGTAATAATTTTTGAGTAAAAATAATTTATTCAATAAATAATTAAAGACATAATTTTTCAAAAGAAACAGATAAAATTTATAAGGTTGATTGAGAGTAAATAAAAATAGTATAACTTGTTTCTCTAATTAAAAAATTGTATTTATTTAAATTTTTTTAAATTTTAATGGAAAAAAATATAATTGAGATTAAATTTTTGGGCTTTCAAAAGAACCTCAATTAATAATAAATAAATTATGCTAGAGGGTTTAAAGTATCTAAAAAACTGGTATATAAAAGATATTAAAATAAAAAGGGGAAAAAGATAAAATAAGAAAAAAAGAGTAAAAAATTAAAGAAAACAATAGTTTTTTTAAAAAATAATAAATAAATATAATAATATTATTATTAATTTTAAAAGAAAAGAAATCAAACCAGTTTAGGTTTAAAGAAAAATCATAAAATCTTAATTTTATGACTTAATTAATATTAATAATAAATTATTCCATAATATATATATGAAAAATATACGATCGAGCACAAAACGATATTTGATTAATTATGACTGATTTTGATTAATATAATATCAAGTGATTGCTTTCCAAATGCATTATGTGTGAATTATTATTTTATGCTATATCCTTGCTATATATGTGTGCGCGCGCGCACTGAAAGAAAGAAAAGTTTTGGTTGGATTATTTGAAAGACCAAATATAAAACCAACAAAATGACAAATTATATATCATCCGCCTAAATTTTATCTGATGGTTGAAATGACAAAGTAAGAGAGAGAAAGAAACAAGAAATTATATGACATTTTTTCTTTCTCGTTTTTATGCTGTTGTTTTTGTGACTTAATATTAATTATCTTTTTAATATATATATATATATATATATAAAGAGAGAAACGACATATGGAGAGGGAAAGAGGCAAGAAAAAATGTGATCTGATGGACATAATGCCTAGGTGCTGTGACAATGAATATAGAGTAAAGAATTTGCATTGAAACGTCGCATCATTATCATACATCTACAGTAAATGTGTGCCATATAAAGAATGATAACCAATGCAATTCTGCATGAGAACCGTCTAGAATAACCAAATTATATGCATTACACGTCGTGACACTTTACTAAAGATACATTGGCATGTTGAGTGATTGGGATGAGGGTGTATAGACATGAAAGTCAACGCTGATTTGAATGATTCAACAGTATACTCTTCCTTGTGAAAGAGTCATCGATCCAAACGATCTATAACTTGGAGGCAAATTGATCACCATACAAAAAAAAAAAAGACAAAAACAAAAACAAAAACAAATGAATCACTAAACACTACACATTAAAAAATATTTACTATGATGCTATATATAACTCGAAAATTCGTTTGAATGATACCAATTTGAATTTATTTTCCTGTATGAATGATCGATCTGTGTCTTTTGTCTGATGTCACAAGTGCTAGTGCCTTATACAGATGGGATTAGCACGAATCATCATGCATGGTTATCTTTTTGATGACTTATGTAATTTTATGATCGCTTTGTCGACTGCTTTTAACTTTATAGTAATTCGCCCATTTATGATTGACCTATTTTTTGAAATTTTATATGAAGTTAACAGTTGTTGGATATCTGAGGTGGGAATAAGTCAGGTTCCTAACAAGATTCTATAACCTGACCTACTTCAGGTTCAACCTGGCCTATTTATTAAATAGGTCCAAGCTAGTTTCAAGCCTTTAATTAAGCTTATTTAATTAAATAGGCCAAGCTTATTTTTTCAAAGCTTAACCTACAAGCCCAATAGGACGGCTTATTTACATATACACACATTATGTAATATATTACAAACACATCAATTTTATCATTTAATTTTTAATAATCAATCTATTCTTTTTTAATTTTTAGTTATGTTTTCAATCATACTGAATTTATATATTAATTTTAATGTTGCTACTTTATTGTTATATTGTATTGTAGTTGGTAAATCCTTTCAATTATTATATATTATAATTAATAAATTAGGTTATATATTGTACAACACAATAGTCCTAAAGTATATTTAAAATGTTTAAAACTAAAATAAGAGCCTAGTTAAAATACTTACTTTTAAATAAGCTTTCAGGCCAGACTGAACTTCAAGTAGGCTCAGGCTTGAGCTGTAAAAAAAGCCTTATACAAGCTATAAGCCAAGTTTAGGCCTTTGATTTACCATACAGGCTGAGGCCTATTTGGCACCTAGCCTATTTCCACCCTAATCGGATACAGATAGAGGAATAATACTAATTTGATTCCCTTTTTTTTAAAAAAAATCTTATATCCAAGAATGATTATTTAATAAAACGAACTCAAGAGGGATTGGTAGGATTAGGTGCTTGCGTGTAGTCAACATGTCTGGTTTAGCAACTATCGATGGTATGAATAGTAACGACTCTCAACACTTAACTAACTTAAGCAAGTGATTGGAAATTTATACCTCTTTTGTGTATGTAGAATTTTAGTTTGGAAGGAATTACCCATTATTCTTAGTATCTCAAAGGACCAAAACCTGCTTTCTATACTTAAAAAAAAAAAAACAGAACATCTCAGTTTTATTGTAGTGTTTTTAATGAGTTGGATTTAAGATGTATATATAAAGTGGTGGGGTTAACGAATTTTTTAATTAATTTTCTTTGTCTTTTTTTTACATATTATTTCTATTTAAAAATTTTAATCCAAGCAAACAGCGGGTAAAAAAGTGGTTTAACCCTTGCACATCTGATAATTTACTTGGGAGAGGCTTACTTAGCTTGTAAAAATTAGAGTGAAAATACACTAACATCCTTTTATTTTTATCTAAATTATAGAACCTTTCTTTTATTTTGAGAAATTGTATAAACCTCCCTTAAAATTAAAGTCTATGTTACACAAACTTTTCTTATATGAAAATATATATATATTATATATTCCATTTCCATCCATCCAACCATTGGTTGATCATTAAGTTTAATTTTTATTTTTGACCAAAATACCCCTATTTAACATGAGAATCATCTAAACATTTATTTTGGTGAAAAATATAAACATTTATATTTTCCAAAAAATAGTTTTTTATATAAATAAAAAAATATTCTTGGGTTAGAAGGCAATTTGGCCCCTACGCCACAGGTCTAGGAGAGTCTAGGACTTTAAACTCATTTTTTATACATTGTTTCCTTTTAACTTCTAAAAATAATAAAATTTAGCCCTTATTATCATTAACAAAAATTAATATTAACCTTTAGATGACCAGAAAATGATAAAAAAATGACTTACAGATTATAAAAAAAGGATAAAGAAAATGTTTTTGTCCTTTTATGTCATTTTTTGATCAAATAATGATGTAAGTTAACTTATATTAATGGTAAAAGTGACATTGTATTGTCTTCAAAAGTTGAAGGGCAACATAAACATTTGCACAAAAAAGGAGTTTAAGGTCCTAAATGCTCTTGAACCTGCAGTTTAGGGGTCAAATTGTCATTTAACAAAAATTCTATCAAAAAAAAACTTTTATTATGTTATAAAATTTATTAAATTTTATTGTATTATTAAATTTTATTATTTTAATTTTTATCGATATTAAAGTTATTTATTTAGGTTTCTTTTAAAAAATATATTTCATACACATTTTTTCATCATGTAGTGTAAAATTAAGTTTGAGAAATTAGACAAATCATTTAAATTTATAATTTTAAATTTGTCAGCACGTTTTTTTGCTACAAATATTTATAAAGACATCTAGTTAGAAACATTTATTTAAAAAAATTAATGGAGTTTTCAATAAAGTTTTTGATGTCTACTTCAACTGAAAATTACCTAAGCTTTGTCCCAATTTTCTAAAATCATTAAGCAAATAATTAACTATTTGCAAAAAGAAAGAATAAAAGAGATTTTAAATTCTTCAAAACAATTCTAGCCAAATTGCAATACAAAACAACCACCCCAATCATATGTAAGTGATTATATAACATACGATGAATTTGAATTTGATATTAGGGAGAGTGGGGGGAAGACAAAGCATAATTTAATTTCTATTCATCAGAAGAATCTAGTAGCTGAAGGCATTGAGGCAAAGTCGAAAGAGGATTGCCTAAGCCAAAAAATATAAGCAAAACAAAAGGAAAGAGGATTGTCTAGGAACTCTGTCAAACCTGATATTCTTTGAAAATTACCAAGAGAATATATAATATAAAATAATGCAAGTTAATATCAGCAAAGCAGCAAAAAAAAAAAAAAAGGGTAATGAAAGGAGATCCCTGCTTCAATTTGGGGTGCATACGTGAATTAGATTTTCAAAAATTTAAAAAAAAGGGATAATGAATTTAGTAGTCCTTTAAATTTGCCTTGTAACATCTTGAAAATTATTCCCTTCATTAATTAAGCTAATGAAGGGTAAATATATAAATTTAAGTATAAATGTGTTTGAGGATAATTAGAGATGGCTATTGGGTTTGGCTTGAGCATTTGGATTGAGTTCAGAAGTGAATTGGTCACCTAGACTCAAATTGTAGAGAAAAATTAAATTTTGGCCTAGTATACATTATACTGCAGCATAATTTTAAAAACACAAAAACAGTTCAAGACATAGGAAAACACCAGAAAATAGAAAGCGGGTGATAAAGAGAGTATTTTCTCTACTAAGACATCAACTTGTGAGCATTTTGAAGGTGATTGAAGCTTGATTTCAAGTATGGCTTCCTTATCTTTTTTTTCTTCTCTTTACACGTTTTAAAAGTGAGATTTGAGATTGAGAGATCATAATTTTTGGACTTAGGATTATAGGTCCAAATCCATTGGTCTAAATAGCACTAATGAGAGTTGTTTGAGTTGTTTAAATCTAGCTTTGATTAGTTTGAGCATCTTTGAGTTTGGGCTCATTAGTATGGATGAAATTATATCCTAAAGTGCCGTAAATGGTAGTGCTTGAGGTAGGTGGCTGCCATTGGTATTGATTAAGGATTGTGTTGGTTTAGTTAGAGCTAATGAGAGTTAATAAACCTAATATGGTGATTAAACTTAAGAGTTGAGAAGTTTGGGTAATTAAAGTGTTTAAATTTGAGAGTTGGGAGTGAGTAATTTATGATGTTGATGATTATTTTGGGTTATTAGATGACATATTAGTGATTATTTTAGTTGTTGAGAGTTGAATGGAGTTAAGGGAAGTTAAGAAACTCATTAGATGTGAGGTTGATTTTGTAATTGAGAAATTTGGTTATTAAAGTGTGTAGATATTGGAAGTAGTGATTTTGATGATTAATATTAGTGATGGGTGTTAATGTCAATTGTAGACTAACCTCATGAAGCACTAAAGAGCTTGAATTTAGTTCGAAAGCAAGTGGTAATGAGGGCTAAGCCTTTAACCTCTTAAAGGTTTGAGGTAATCGAGAAAAAATTGGTTTATATGTTTAAATGAATCATTTGAAAAAAAAAACAAAGTGATATTTGTAAACCAATATTTGATGCAAATTATGAAAATGTGTGTAAGTTTATATGAAATGTTGAGATTGATGTAATGACATGTGTAAGAATAATTTCTATATGAATATATATGTGATGTGTGGATAAATAGTATGTTTGAGCATAAACATGAGAACATGCCAAGACTTATGATGTAATGATAATGTGATATGAATGAGATGGAATATATTATTGGAATAATAACCAAAGGTGAACAAAGTAGTTAGTGGAGTTCAATGAGTGAGAAATTGTATACAGTGCATTTAATGAGAAATTTTATGCTAGAGTAAACATGTTTTATTTGCATGATTATCAGGCAGGAGTTTGCCTATAAAAAGAGGAGTAGATGTTATAAACTCACGTGATATTAGGAGCTTACCATTGGAATTGGAAGCTAGTTAGACTACTAACCATTGAAATCGGAAGATAGCCATTATCCATTGTTGTATAGGGACCATTCCACTTGTTCTTCAAAGAACTCGAACCTAGCTTCACTACAAAATGTGTTTACAGCAATGCTTTTTTTTTTTCTCAAGGAGCGCTTTCCATATTGAACACGTCGGAATATATAAGAGCGCTTTACAAAGTGCTCCCTTATATAAGTGTTACAGAGCACTTTTTGAAAAGCGCTCTCATATATAAGATAAAAAATATGGCTTTCGGGAGGACATACAGGAGTGCTTTTTAATTGAGCACTCCCATATACAGACATACAGGAGCGCTCTATGAAAGAGTGCTCCGATATTTAACATATGAGAGTGCTCTTTCATAGAGCACTCCCGTATGTCTATTCAATAGGAGCGCTCATTATATGAGTACTCTTGTAGGTCGTGTTTTTTTTTATCTACATTTTTTGAATTTTCCCCTTTACATCTCTTTAAAAATGATTAATCCTAATATCAAAACTAATTTAGAAACAATATCAACATAAAAATTTATATACAAGCAAAGAACTTAAAATTAAAACAACGATTTCAATTTCTTAACTAGCTAGTTCAATTTCTAACAAGCCTAATAAATGAAATCTATTGGTATTTTTCTAATGTTGAAATCTAACTTTTTATTACAAACAGCCAATAATATACTTTGACCATTCTTCAATTAAATCTTCTATTTGCTTCATAGTAAAATGTGAGGATCTTGCTCTAACAAAATACTATACAAGATATGAATATATAAGTAATTAACATTATATTAACTTGATTTCAAAGCTTTTGGCTTACATTTTCAAGAATGATCAACTCTTGTTGTGTAATTGCTTCTCTCATAAATTTCATAACACAGTATCCACACTCCCAACCTTGTAATTGTGTAGGTACCTATAAAATAATAAAAGATGTCATTATCAAAAAATGGTAGAAACAAATTTCAACTTAATTTAAAATACTTTAAGGATTAAATTATATATATATATATATATAATACAAGTATTCGTTGCTGTTGAAAAAGTCAACAGAATCTCCCCTATAACTTAGATGTTCTAGAATTTTTCAAAAATTATACATCAATTTAGAATAGCATATTCAGAATAACAAATAAAATATCAATCAAACAATCATTTAGATACATACCAACTTATTTTATTAAGAAAATAATACAAAACCTCAAACCTTTATTCTTTTTCATGTATAAAACTTAACAAGATCAGGCCTTTCGGTGTTTGGAGGAAGATCTTCACCACCTCAATAATGTGCCACCCTATAATGATTATCCATACCAAGTAAAAATAATTTTTAATAAACATATATAAAGTATATAGAACTAAAAACTTACTGATTAAATAACATCCTCATAGATTTGTAGTTCTTAAAGTCACTATCTCTTAATGAGTCAAGATAATAAATCATAAGGATGAATGGGTTAATACAAACAAGCACCTAATGTTGCCTAAAAAAATAAAATATTTCATTACCTAAAATATCAACTAAATTTAAAGATAAATAATAATAACAACTTATCCTGGATTGTAAGGAGCTAAAAATAACATGTTTTTTTTGCCTTTGGCTTTGAATGCATCGGTAATCTTTTGAGAATGATACTCAAGACTGTAGGTATTGGTGTTGTGAGGGCTAATAAATGAAAATTTTGTTATCAATAAGCCTAGCACCACAAAAGTATGATGCAAGTATCTAAAATGAAAAAATAGAAACATTTACAACCAATATTAAATAAATATCATAATAAACAATAAAATTTAGATTCTGAGGGTACGTAGGCCTTAAAGTCTGATTCTGAGTCAAGTTCTCTCTTGTAAATAAATAAATATTTCTTACTTAATTATTATCATTTTTATATCAAACACGTGAATAAGAAAGGAATAATTAAAATAACTTTAAAATCATATTAATTTAGCATAACAAACTTCAGATAACAGTTCTAACGAACAGGTGTTATGGGGTGCCTAACAGCTTTTCCATACTCAATCGACTCCTGAACCTATTTTCTATTTTCACAAACCATTCTTATTCTCATTTAATCAATTTCCCAAGATTTTTCTCAAAATTTTGGTAGTAACTCTTATTCCATTCAATTCCTGCCCTGAAGGCCGGAACCTCCACTCGTGTGCCGTCCACGTCGCATTTTTTGAGTGTGACAAGCATCATTTTTTATTAGAATAGTTATAGTTACCTTTAAGTTATCAGCATGTAATAGGCTGAAGTATATAGTAACACTATTATCATTATACACAGATTTGAGTGCCACAACACAACAATGTAGTGATTCTGACCATATTGATATTGAGACTCACCCTAAAAATAAAAAAATTAATATTTTAAGAAAATGTGAAACATAATCTATGAATAAAGAGAAGATATTATAAAGAAAAATTATAACTTTAGGAAAATCTTCTTTAGTATGGAATGAGCAGCTATCTTTATCACTAAGGCTGGCTTTTGGCACATTTATGACTCTAATTATTTGCTCAAATCTCTTTTCCATATGATCTTGAAATTTTTTTTCCATTCTTGTCTCCATTTCTGCCATCCTTGCATTAAAATCATCTTTGATAAAAATTTTGGACCGATATCCAAAGTAGGTGCCCTGAGAAATTTTGAATTCGACTCCTTTAACATGACCAGAGACCTTTGGAGCTCCTAATGCCCTACCAAAGACATCCACACATTCACCCGAATTATCTTGTAATATTGATTGTGATAATGCTTCTGTTGAACAAATTGTAAACTAATTATTAAGTAAATAATGTAAATAAAGTAATACACTAAAATATCAGTACTCACACAATCCTCCTAGAATTTTCAAGCGCAATCATCGAGTAATTTTCCTTCCTTACATTCTTGAGCTATCTTCTAAACAAGAGCTTGAGAAATTGAAGCATTAGGTCTAGCCTTTTCCTTTTATTTAAAGAAGATATTAGAATGATTAAAAAATATTTCCTTATATATATAAGTAATATTGATAGACAATATTAATTGAAACTTACCAAATCATGTTCAATATCTGAATAGCTCTTTCTTCCTGTTCTATATTGAAAAGGAGTACTTGTGGCTTTAGAGCAATTAACCTGGCTGATCTATTAAAATTTAGACTGTTGGCACATTTTAATAAATTCATCCCAATGCTCTTGCTGGATTTCTGGATACATTTTAGGAGGATGAAGATTGAATTCTCTGTTTGCATCTTTGAGATAATATGTTGTAAGAGTAGCTCAAAATTTTCTATGAGCATGTGTTGCTTTTCTCATGATGTAATGCTTATGACTCTCATCTAAGCAAAAGATATACACAAATTTTCCCGAATATTATTTTTTGCTTCTTCAAGCTGTGGGTCATTTTTCTTTCTTCGGTTTGCAGTGCAACAGGCCACATAATGACAAGCTAAGATTCCTATATAACTGATACTGAGTTGACTTAACTAGTTGACCCCTATCATTCCAATTTACTGGTAATTTACGACCAGTTGCTCGAGCCCGTATTACTATTTTCATAACAATTTTACCACGCTTAACCTCTTTGAATGCTTCTTCCTCAATGTGTGGAGCATTACTACTCTTCTTAAGAGGGTAGCCATTTACCTAAAAGAAAAAAAGTAAATTTTTAAAAAATAAAAGAAAATTTTTAATAAATAAAAGGAAATTTAAAGAAAGATCTTAAAGTGTTAAGATTTATTTTTTCTTTTTTTGGTTTTTTCTTTTGTGTGTTTTACATATCCCTCATCAATCCAAATCCCTTCCATATGATCTTTATCCCCAGTTAAAACATCAAATGTTCGTGATGTTCTCATGAATGGGTCATCCTCAACATTAAAATCTTTATCCTTTTCATACCTACTAAATCGACTAATTTTTACGCATTGGATCTGACACGTAGAATACTTGCCAAGCTTTTGGCACCAAAATGAATGGTTTATCTTTATGAGCCACCTTATTAAGATCTACTTGAATAAAACCCAACTAATCAATTCATAAACCATTTTTATTGTCAACCTATGTGCAATAAAAAGCAGGTTTGTGAAACTTGATATAATCCAATTCCCAATTGTGCTATATAATCCCAAAATATCACTACTATAGGAAGCATTTTTAACAATGGTTATTTTTAACCTTTTACATCAATTATAATGTAGAAGTAAAAAAAAAGGAAGTGAAAAAGTTACTTTTAACATCAATTATGCAACTACCATGAAAAGTTACTTTTTACATCGGTTGGAATTCATAGCCGATGTTAAATGTCATTAACCAACAAAAAATAAATTTTTAAAAAATAAAATTTTCACAATGATTATATGTGGGCAACTGTTGTGAGAAATTCTTTTCACAACGGTTATCTGAAAAACCATTGTGGTTCTTAACAAAAAACCGTTGTGAAAAGAGACTTTCGTCTTTTCACAGCGGTTTTTGAGAGAACTGTTATAAAAAACATTTTCACAAAGGTTTTTTAAATGACTATTGTGAAAAGTTTTTTTTAAAATATATTTTTTAATTTTTTGATATCCAAAATTTAAAACTTATAAATTACATAGATTGTGTGACAAGTATAAACAACCAGCTAGTAGAATCACAATGACTATACATGTTACAACTACACTTAATATACTTTTTACAACTACAATACATATTTTTTCTACTACTAAAAGACTAAAAAATTTTGTTCACCCTCAACATTGTGCAAAATATTCTTGGAGAAGTTGTTGAGCCAAAACATCTTGAATACCATCAATCTCTTCTTCATTATAGGGCTCCATATTATCAAACATCTAAATAATAAAATCATTATCACAATTACTTACTTAAGGAATTGAATACAAGAATTTAAACTAAAATTACAACTAAAATATACCTCTTGTAATCTTTCAGTACTTTTCAACTTGAATTATCTCATACATGTAACGGATAACATAATATTCGCATTCTGTGCTTCCTAATTGTTGATAACACTGAAATAAATAGAAATTTAAAATCAAACCAAAAACATATGAGGATAATTAAATATAAAAGTTAAGGATTCATTTTTATATTTGTATAAATTTATTCCACCAATGATTTTGGCTCGTGTTCCCTAAAGACAAGTAAAAAATATGTCTCAAGTGTACTATTATCAGTTTTAAGTTAAAAAAATTACAAAAGTATAAATATTTCAAGTGTACTATTACAAAAGTATAGATAAAATACTTACTTGTTGAAAAACCATATGAAATCCTTACTTGGTTTTCTGCCTAAAGAACAAAACCAATATACTACACTTTGATTCAGGCAAATAACACAAAGTGACTAATGGTAATTGCATATATAAAAATTTTAATGGTCATTATATAATACGAATATATATACACATACACACATGCAAGAATAAAAAATACTCGCCCATCAATAATCGGCACTAAATAACACAACAATTTTGTATCTGACATATGATTCATCACATGTCATCCTCCTATGTACTACATTATGAGATTTCTGCACAGCTTTAAGGCATAAAAATCCAAATGTGTTTTGTTTTTCCATTACAAAACAAATATTGTAGAGATACCTATCATTGAAATGATATCAAAATCTTAGTAGTATATGAAAATAAAATGATATAAATGAAGAAAATAGATAGAAAAATTACAAAATTTCCAATTTAACCCATGATATGTCCAGCTCCTTTAAATTTAGAAACACCTTGAGATCTTTCTTGTCAAATCCAAAATCATATCCTTTTTCCATAACCACGACCCTTAGTGGCATTTTAATAGTAATGCTTTCTTTCATATTTTTACAAATTTCATGCAATTATGCTAGGCAACAAAATTTAACAGCATTTTTAGGTTCCTATTAAAACATAAAATCAAAGAGTTATATAATTAAGTAATTATTAATTTATTTAAAGAAATAATTATAATATTAACTTGTTTTTTTACCTCTAGCGATGATATATTGATCTCTAAACCAGATTTTTTTGCCATAGAATGAAAGAACCTTTTGCTTGGCCTACTATTGTAATCTCAAAAGTGGGAAATGGCACAGGTGCATTATTTTTACCCTTTTGAACACGTGTAATTGTCACCCTAACTTGGTCTTCTTTAATCTTCTGATGATAAAATATGGACCCAAGCTTGTATACTTGACTTTCAACAACATGCTTTTTTGGAATTTCTAGATAAAGATAACAAGAAGTTCCTTCATTGTCGTCTGGTACGAAGGGATCAAGATTAACTAGTGCCATTATCCCTGGTGGATTATTACTACCTTTCGTGCTTGGTATCATAAGGGAAGCTTGGATACAGATCTATGTTAAGTTAAATTAAACACAAATATATGTTAAATTACTTTAAACACAAATCTATGTTAAATTAAATTATGTACTACAAACTGGGGGTATATGATCAACTCCAGGAACTGTCATGCCAGAGACCATAGATTTCATTTCTTCACAAAGTTGGGCCATCATCTCTTCTCAAAATGATTCACGAAACTCTCGCTCGACCTCTTGTCAAACCTTAGCTTGAATCTCTTGTCGAACCTTGGCTCGAGTATCTTCCCTAACCTTAGCCACCAGCTGATGGATCTCATCGTTGGACTTACCTCTAGGAGAACTTCGTAGAGTTGGTCCAAAGTATTGTCTGACACCAACTCCTATACCTACCCCTCTAACTCAACCGAGATGCTTTGGGTTTCCAATTGCACTTGATAGAATATCCATTCTTCCACTTGGAGTGAAAGAACCTTGAGAAACTTGCTCCTCTAGTGCATCCCACAACATATGAGCCAAGTAATTACTTAGGTTTCAATGACCATTAATCATGAAAATTAAATTATTGAACTACTTATGATCTTTTCAGCAATTGCAGTAACCTCTGAAGTGATATACTCCCCTTTTCTTAATCCTCCCAGCCTTCCATTTTCTTTGACGAGTTGGATGTGGTCAGCTAAATAACAACAGTGGGGTCCAATTTTGCTGCTTCCTCTATTTTCTTCATATCTTCCCCAATCAGCTTCCGTTCAACTTTCCTTTATCCCTCACGAGACATGTAATGAGGATATAGATTTTGTGATTGTATCAATTTATTTGTAATACTTAATTTCTATACAAAATAAAAAAATTTAAATTTATAATGTCATATAAAACATTATATACAAATTAAGTGACAACTTATTACCTGAAATTTAGGGTCGTTCCAAGATGCCACAAACTGTTTCCAAATGTCTTGATCAAGAAAATTGTACTCTTGACATGAATCCTAACCTACCTTCTTCCCATTTGCACAAATGTACTTTCTAGTCAGTGTTGACTTGAAATTCTTCCACTGCTCAGCAACATTCTTTAACCAATGCTTCTTCATCTCAGGGATAGCATCAATATCATAAGTTAACTGCAAATTAGTTAAGTTTTTAGTAAATCAAAAATTTAAAGGAAAATTATAAAAATAATAGTAACAAAGTTTATGGTACTCACTCTAATTTCTTCCCAAACTTGATCCTTAATAACTTGTGGTACTTGTCTCCAATCGTTGTATAGAATACTAATTTTGCTGCGAGCCTGAAGACTAATGAAGCTAATAAATTTATCTCCCTCAACACCAAGTGGAACCAAATCTGGACTAAGTTCAACATGTAACCTCTCTGTATTCCTATGACGTATGGCCAACTCTCTCAATTTTGTAGGGCCTCTACCCCTTTTCTTATGAGGTGAATTAGTAGCACTATTATCTCCTCCAAAGCCCTCCATATGCCTAATGAAAATAGTAAGAAGGTGAGCATTTCATATATGAAAAGTAAATAAACCAAAATAATAAACAAAATAAAAAATATTACTTTATTCATTCTCCTAAATTCCTTTGCAATGATCATCTTTAATGGCAAATTCATTGTTTGTCTTATCCATTTCAGATGACTGATATGGGTTTATAGTGAAAGGTACGGTCTCATCAAGATCAAAACTACAGTCATCATCACCAGTGTGTCTTTTGCCTTGAAGAACAACAAACAACTGTTATTTATTGGATCAGTCATATAAAATACTTATTTTTCTTAATTTGCCAAAATGAAGGGATCATCAATATGACCCACCTTATTGAGATCTATTAAAGTAAATCCAGCAATGTTGTCTATTTAGATGCCACGCTATAAGCCTACTTATATTTGAAAACAACAATTTTGAATTTGGTGTAATTGATCTCCTAAATATCTTTAGTGATTTCATAATAAGCCATGGGTGCCAATTTTATATTTTTATCTTTTGAACTAGGAAAATGTTGAGCTTCAATAACCATCACTCCACTATTTTACACAATACTTTTTTCATCTTAGGCTTTCGTATAAAATGAATACCCATTTATGTCAAACCTGCCCCAGCATACAACCTCAAAATGAGGCCTATTAGCTAACCATTTTATCGTATTAGACACATTAGGCTCATTGCAAACCTTGTCCTTGAACTACCTGATAAATGTCATGTTATGCTCATTTGCTAGCTACATATCATTTTTTTTTTTTTTTGTCCTTCAACATCTTCTTGTGGGCATCTAAGTAACACTAAACTTCTATGTTATTCAAAATGTAAAGATGAGTTTGTAACACCTCTTCATGGCACGTACTCTTCACTTTGACCCCTTATGTTCCTTTACTCATAAGACTAGTTCCCTCATGATGAGATTTAGGAACTCTAATAGCCTTTACTCCATGTAGGTACTCAGTACAAAACTTAACAGCCTCTTTAACAATAGATCTGTCAATAATTAAAGTTTCGAGATGATATGGATTTTTCAAATATCCCTTTAATATGTTCATATAATGCTCAAATAGGTAATATACCAAAGGTATGCAGGTCCACACCTTATTTCTCTCACCAAGTGAACAATTAAATGCACCGTGATATTAAAAAAGTTAGAGGGAAGTACATCTCGAGTTGGCACAAAATGATATAACTTTTGTTTTCTAATTCATCTAACTTATTAGGGTCAATGACTCTACTACAAATAGAATTGAAGAAAGTACATAGCCTTGTAATTGTTTGCCGCACATCATCTTTCAAAATGCCTCGAATACTAAGTGGTAACAACTGTTGCATTAATACATGACAATCATGAGACTTCAAGCCTATTAGCTTCAAATCTATTATTGACGCAAGATTTCTCACTTTAGAAGAATATCCTTGAGGTACTTTAATACCATGTAAACACCCATAAAAACTTGCTTTCTCCTTTTTTGAAAGTATGTAGGCTATAGGCGGTAGATGAGTCCTTTTTTCCTCTTCTCATTAGGCAAATAATCATTCTCTTATTTCTATCTCAGCCAAGTCTAGTCTAGCATTTACCCCATCCTTGGTCTTTCCATTAATGTGGAAAAATATGCCCATAAGTCTATCAGAAACATTTTTCTCCATGTCCATTACATCAAGACAATGTCTCACATTAAGATGCTGCCAATATGGAAGATTAAAAAAGATAGACTTCTTTTTTCATAAATTCTTCTCTCCTGTAGTCTTTCAATTCTTACTAAAAATTGCATTGATCTTTTCCACCTATTGGTAGACTTACTCCCCAGTCAAAGCCTTGGGAGCAAATTCATACTCTTGTGAACCATTAAAAGCTTTTTTCAACTTGTAATAAGGATAATACCAATCAAGAAATCTCCTTTGACCAAGATAGATTGTTTTCTTTTCATGTTTTAGATGTTGAGAATGTGTGCCTTCTTCACAAATAAGACATACTTTATGCCCTTTAATATTATATCCAAACAAGTTCCCATATGAAAGAAAGTCATTTATCATGCAAAAAATCATGGCACATAGTTTAAAGAATTGTTATTGGTAAGGATCAAACAGATCAATGCCATCCTCCCACATCATCTTTAAGTCTTCAATCAAGGGTGCTAAGTACACATCAATATCATTTTTGGGTTTTGGTTCTGAAATCATTATGGTCAATATGATATACCTGTATTTCATACACAACCATAGAGGTCGATTGTAAATCACTCAAAGAATTAGCTATACACTATATGTGCTGCTGAGATTACCGAAAGAATTAACTCGATCTGTACAGAGTCCAAGTCGAAGGTTTCTCGACTCACTAATAAAATCTGAAAACTTTTAATCTATCTTCTTCCATTGAGAAGAATCGACCGAATGCTAAAGTTTATCATCAGATATTCTTTCATCAAAATGCTTCTATGGCATTAGAAAATAAACGCTCAAATCGTGGTATTATAGGAAGATACCACAACACCTTCGAAGGCGAGCCTTTAGTGATATAATTACCATCACCACACGCGTCCTTCTTTACTTTGTATTGTGACGCCCTACATTTTGGACATTTATGTAGCTCGTCATATTTATTTCTGTACAACATAAAATCATTAAGGCAAGCACGTATTTTTTTTATACTACATACACATCAGGCACAAGAATTTTTTTAGCCTTGTAGTGATGATTGGGAAGAGTATTACTATCTAGAAACATATCTACCAACAATTCAAGCAATCAAATAAAACTTGTATCTGTCCACCCACATCTTGTCTTCAAGTTAACCAATCTTAATACACCTATCAAACATATATACTTTTTACATATTAGGTATAATGGCTTCTCTACATCACTTTGTAAGCTCTCATATGTATGTACGTGCACAAAGGACTCCATTCCAATATCACGGATCATATCCTTTAATCTATCATTCCAAGCATCCGTATCTACTTTCTCTTGGGACATTGAACTCATCCTTTCAGCTTCACCATACTATATCCATTTTCTGTACCTCAAATTTATCCCATCACAAAGAAAATGTTCTCTTATCTCATTAATACCCAATCGACTCCCATTTAAACATTTGACGCATGGACAAAAATATAGTTCATTTTTACTTGAAACATTTCATTTAGCAAATTCAAGAAAATATTTCACCCTGTTCTCATATTCTTCACTCGTTCTTCTAGCATTCATCCAACTACGGTTCATTGTTCAACTACCTAATTAATTAACATAAAATTCAACTGTTGACCCAAGTATTATAAGTAATTCTAAGCAATTTATAAACTTATAACAATTTCAAAGAAATAAAAAAATAAAGTATATTAAACTTTTTTAGTTAAATTACATTTTTTTGAATTTGAAAAAATTAGAAAAAAAATTAACAAATTATATATGATCCCAAAATTTCAACATTCACAAAACAAAATTCACTCAATAAATAATCATATTTATTTTTCTATTTTTAATAATTAAAATTTTTTTTGTAGAATCTCTACTAAAATTTTACATTCAAAATTACCAACAATAAAAAAATTAACCAAGATTAGACAGCAAAAATTACAACATTTGATAATAATAAAATTTTTACTCATAACCATTTAAATGAAAAATAATTTATACAACAAGATGGACAAATTCAAATATAAACAACTTCTAATCTACTATAATTTTTTTTTAAAAAAACTTAGTTGGAACAGGGAAGAGGAAAATCTAAAATGCAACACCAATGATGGAGAGGGAAGAAATCTACCATAGCACTACATTGTTGAAAGGAAGAAGAAATTGTTACAAAAAAACTATCAAGAATCAACAGAGGAGGAAGAAGGAACAAAAAAAGTGAAAAAATCAAACATACCCATAAAGAGAGCAGCAACGTGACTGGACTGGGACAATGAAAGTGTAGTGACTAGAGTGGAATTGCGACAAGCAGACATGGACAACGTGGTGACTGGACTGGAATGGTGTGGCTGTGGGCTCAAAATTTTAGAATATGTAGGAATCTAAAACTGAAAAGGAAAGCTGGGTAAAAAAAGATAGTTTTAATATTAGTTCACTAAGGAACTGACATGAAAATATTTAATTTTTTAGTTTTTTTTAAAAAGAGTATTTCATATCGGTTCCTTTTGGAACTGACGTGAAAACTTATTCCACGTCGGTTGTATGAACAACCGATGTGAAAACTTTAACAAAAAATAAAATAATTTTTTTAAATTAAAAATACAATATCAGTTGTAGTTTTAACTAATGTTGTATATGTTTTAACATCAGTTGTGTGGATAATCGATGTGAAATCATTAATACTTATTTACATTTATGCCATTGCCTTTTTTTACAATGGTTTTTTGTACAACCAATGTTAAAAGGCATCGTTAATACCTATTTTTGTAGTAGTGTATGACTTCATCGCATAGATTGGGTTCTTGTCTTTAAAATTAGAGACATGCATTGATTGAGCTACAAGCATTATGCCATTATTTTGCATAGTGCTTCAAACATCTTGGCTTTTCGTATAAAATGTAAAGCCATTAATTATATAATATGTATAAGAAAATGCTTCAAATCCAAGACCCCTAGCCAAAAACCTTAACCTTTATGATGATTAGGACTCCTCAGATATGCGAGCTCTAAACTAATATATAAAATACTAGTTGTGATATGTTGCTAGCCAAGTTTTATTCTTACCCTTATTCTGACTCTTAACTATTGCCTTATGTTCTTTGACATATGGCTGAACTTCCTTAGTGTTGTGTAAAACATACAAGTAAACTAGCTCCCATTGTGTCTTGTCTATGTTAATGAGTTTCTTCCTAATGATTCCACCTTGTTCACCTGTGATGTCTTTTGTATATTTTGGCAACCCAATGGCATCTACATTAGAGACATATCCACTGCATAATTCAACTGCTTCTTCCAAGATATACCTCTCAACAATACACCCTTTAGGCCGACTTTAATTTTTTACATATCTTTTTAATACCTTCAAGTAATACTCTACTGAGTACATCCATCTCAAATAAGTGGGACAACATAACTTTATCTCTCTAACCAAGTGACATGATAAACGAACCATGATATGAAAGAACAAAGGCAGAAAATACATTTTGAGCTTTGTTAGAATCTTAGCTATTTCATGTTCTAGATTTGGCAATTTCTTCAAGTTAATCACCTTGCTACAAATTTCCTTAAAGAAGAAACAAAATCTAGTAATTGTGGCTTATATCTTATTCAACAAAATGGATTGTATACTGACTGGGAACAAATTTTTCATGATGATATGACAATCATGAGTCTTAAGACCTACTAGTTTGAGATCTTTCATGGATACAAGGCTACTTACATTTAAAGAATATCTTTCTGGCACTTTAACTTCATGCAAGAATTTATAGAAAGCCAATTTTTCCTTTCTAAACAAGGTGAGAGCTGCTGGAGGTGAAAAAGTACATTTTCCCTTCCTCTCTGGTGCCAACTCTTCACTTAACCCCATGCTAATCAAATCCATCATTGCATTAATACTGTTCTTACTCTTTCCTGAAATGTGGAGTAATGTGCTAACAAGACTGTCATAGACATTCTTTTTTATGTGCATTGCATCCAGGAAATGCCTAACATCTAGGGTCTTTTAGTATGGCAATTCAAAAAATGTGGATTTCTTTTTCCAACCATTCTTAGCAATCTTACTTGTATATGATTTTCCAAATTCAATGTTCAAATCTTTGACCTTTTCAAAGAGCTACTCATCGATTAATGGCATATGAACTCTACCATTCTCTAGTTGGCTATTGAAGGCCTTCTTCAACTTTCGATAATGATGTGTTTGTGGCAAAAATCACTGATGACCGATGAAGACATTCTTCCTACAATGTTCCAATCGTATTAAACTAGTGCTCTCCTCACAAATTGGACATACATCTTGCCCTTTAATATTGTATCCTGACAAACTATCATATACAGGAAAGTCATTTATGGTGCCAACCATCATTGCTCAAAGGGTGAAATGTTCTTCTCTATACCCATCATAAACCTTCACACCTATCTCCTATAGTATCTTTAAATCTTTAATCAATGGAGCTAAGTACATATCTATATCATTTCCTGGTTGTCAAGGCTTTAAATTCAACAATGACAACATAAATTTACACTTCATGCATAATTCTAGAGCAAGGTTATAGAACATCAAAATGACCAGCAATGTACTATGAGTATATGCCATGAAAGTTCATTCCATTAATGGCTAATGCAAGGCGCAGGTTTCTATCTTCTATCCCAAACTCAGGGAATATAAGATCATAATGTTTAAATTTATTGTAAAAGTATTGAATATGTATGTCATTTATGATGCTTGATTTAATGATATTTTCTTTACATTTGATGGGCAAGCAACCACCAATTAGCAAGGCAGCTTGATTTTGCCAGCCTGAAATGCTTGGGATCTCACTAGCAGGCATGGGCAGCATGCTGCATTTCGGGATGGATATCGAGCAATTTGATAGTGAATTTAAAAATTATTTTTCCTTTGGTACCAATTTAATTCACTAAAATACATTTAACTAATTTTCTTAATTATATATATGAAGTAGACATGGATTTATAACAAACTGTATGCGAACAATATTATGATTTACATTTTAAATTTCAAATAATGCATGAAAACATGGCTAATTCTTTTAAAAGGAGCAATTATGAATTGCTTCATTTCTTTTCCACTAATTTAAATTAAGCAGCACAATCATAGATTGAAGGAGTTATTCATATTCATTAGTAGAATTTCTAACTAAACAGGAGAGCCAATTGTCTAGTCCTTAATTGGCAAAATCAAAATAACAGATTGATGAAGATATGATTTAAGGAATCGTGATTAGGAGTCAGGACAGCCAAAAAGAACATAACAAATTGTTATTTAAAAGATGATCATTGAGCACATCTCCGGAAGCTAAAGCTTTATTGAGCAGTTTCCAACAACAAAAAAATATATTCAAAAGGGAGTCCACAGATTCACCCATAAATCTTCCACACTAGGATTCAAGTCCAAAAGATTTTGCAAGTGAACTATGAAACATTCATTACTTAAATCTTCCACACTAGGATTCGTTGTATTTCGGTAATATTTCATATAAGAGTTCAAGCAAATCTTTGAAACTCTTATCACTCCATCCATTTACTGCTTTTAG
Organism: Prosopis cineraria; assembly: GCF_029017545.1. Classification (NCBI taxonomy): domain Eukaryota; kingdom Viridiplantae; phylum Streptophyta; class Magnoliopsida; order Fabales; family Fabaceae; genus Prosopis; species Prosopis cineraria. Next base: position 28,648,977 of record NW_026555343.1, read on the forward strand.
GTTGTACAATTTCAAAACAACTGATAGTTTTGTAAATTTTTTACAATTAAGGTATAATGGTTTATCAGCATCACTTTTCAACTTCTTAAACATCTTAGGACAATCCTTAAGATCCTCTACAATCATATCAATCATTTCATTAAGACGGTCAACATCATATGTCCTACTATCACGATTGAATGCTAAGTAGCTCGCACTACCCTTCCAATCATTTGCATTATTCCTTATCTCCCCATGCATGGTCCAACAAGTATAAGTTGGATCAGTCCCATATATATCAAATGATCTTTCAATTCTATTTGCCTTGCTATTTTTCCATAACAACATTTTAAACAAGGACATATAACTCCACAGGGTCTTGATCATGACAAAATGCAAACTCAATGACCTCATCCATACCATCGTAATATTCTCTAGATAGTCAATTAGCCAACATCCACATACGATCCATATTACTAATGTAGTTATAGAAATTGAAGAAACAATGACTTATAATTAAAAAAAATTGACAAAATCCCCCCTAAAAGTGAAACATCCCAAATAATCAAATCCAATAATATAGCATATCAGTTCATCTAAATAAAAATTTTGAAGAATAATGTTACTAAAATTCATCAAACAATATTATAATTTATCTTTATTTTACCTATTAGCTTAATAAAATTAACCATGATAACTACAAGTAAACTAAAACTAAAATGAGAATAACATAATATCATAGCAAAATTAACCATGATGACAAATTACTGTTATCACACTTAGCTTCAATTGTCATTATCACATTAAAATTAGTGTAAAAGTGTGTTTTTTATATGCAAATTAGTGTATAAATGTGTATTATTATTACAACTATAAATGTGTGTTATTATCACAGCCAAACAAAAACATTTCCACATAAAGATTAACTAATATGAGACTAATGCCACACAAAAAAATTAACCATCAACAAAGTTCATCTATATATTATTAATTCTAAATTATTCATAAAACATATAAGTATATATATATATATATATATAATATTTATATATAATTTTTTATTTAAAAAAACCTGATATATGCAACTTGCAGTGCGATCAGACCAAGAGGTAGTAAGGGGCAGTGGCATATAGCTTATTGATGAGGTAGCGAGGGAAATGGCAAGCGATGCGAGCAGCGATCAGGAAAGGGGCCTTTGTAATTTATGAAATGATTTTATAGCATTTAAAATTTTAAAAACTTGAGATCTCATTTATTTAAATTTTACAAACTTTGTAATTTATTTGAGGTTGTCCTATGATTACCTTATTTTGGAGTTAATTGTGGATTAGTAAGAAAGACCTTACATGCCTTACTTATCAATTTAGTCCTTCAAGTTTAATTTTATCAATTTGATTCTTTAAATTTGCTTCAGTTATCAATTTGATTGTTATTTTTAAATAGAAGGTAATACTGCTAAAATTTATTGACATTTTTAATGAAGTATTGATAGTAGATATGTAGATTAATGAAAAAGTATAATTATTTAGGTAGAAAAAAATAAATTCAAAAATTTTAAAAATTAAAAGAAAAAATGACATAAAATACTAGATTAATAAAAATTCAACTGATTTGAGGGTTAATTTTTTCTCATTTAACTACATATGTATGCCAAGTTATAAAAAATTAGGTTAATTTGAGAGTAATTTTTTTAAAAAAATTTAAAGGTACTAACATGATATATAATTTAATCAAATGTAAGGGACTAAGTTGATAAAAATTAAAACTAAGAGACTTATAGCTCATAAAAATTTGAAAGACTAAAAATTTTACTATCCCAAATACAAAACAAACAAAATAACATATACCGTTGTTGGCCTAAGAAATAACTCAAGGGGAAAACAAATGGGTTAACTATATATAGGTTTATGAATAATTTGAACTCTAAACTTTTATTTGGTACATTCTAAACTCTAAGCAATTTAAGTTAGGGTAATTTCACCCCACTGTTAAATTTAAATAAATATCTGTTAGTTTTTAAAAACGGGGCCTAATTTTCTCAGATGAGGGTAGGAGAGAGAGATGGAGAGTGGAATTTGGTAAAAATCACACATTAGATTTCATTTTTTAAAAAAAATAATAGACATTTGTTTAAATTTAATGGTAGGATGAAATTACCCCAACTTTAATTGTTTAGGATTCATAATATACCAAATAAAAGTTTAGGGTTTAAATTACTTTTGGACTTGTAGTTTAGAATTTAAATTGCATATTAACCTAAAAGATAGAGCCTTATTTATTTTTTATTTTTTGGAAAGGCCTTAATATATTAATTTAGGGATTTATTAGAGTCAAGGATAAATTAGTAATAAAATTTGCTTTAATATACTCTCTTTGTTTTCTTTAATTGCCCAAGGTATCTCACATCCAATAGCCATGAACTAATCCGGCGAAGATTGTGAACATTAATGGAGAGGTTGTCTATAAGAGAAAATAATATATGCTTCATTGTCGAAGTTTCTCTTATATATTTTCTTTTTAAATTAAAATTTAAAAAACTCTCCTAAACTTTGAACCAGTTATACAAAACTCCTTATCTTTGAAATTTTAAAATTAATCTTCTAAATCTTTTTTATTTTTTAACTATAGATTCTTCTACTGTTATTTCTTAGTTTTCTTATTAACAAAAGTTGTCATGTCATAATAAGAAAAAGACATGTAATAGCTAATGTATCATCCAAGGTAAACTAATAAAAATAAATAAATATGAATAAATTTTTATAAGGTTATTATTAAATTAAAATCAGTTAATTAAAATAATAAAAATATGAAAAAAAAATTGCATAAGAAAGAATACACTGATTTTTAGCTGACTCTTTTGAATTAAAATGAGTTAATTAAAATAATAAATTGTCTTAAAAATGAATTAATTCTTTTTTTCTCAACAAATCTTTTGATTAGATATATTCATTTATTTAAGATTAAAAAATAAATAATTTTTAGATAGTTTAGAGATTTAATAAAAATGATTTATTTTGTAGAGATTTTGCAAAAATTAAAAAATATTTTACGTTTGGTTACAATCATAAAAATCACTTTTTACTTGAAAAGTAATTTTTTAAATTGTTTGGATAAAACAATGTAAAAGTACTTTTTTTGGTTAAATTACAATAATAGACATGTATAAGTACTTTTTTAAAAAACATGTTTGAATAAAAAATTTCTTTTAATTTGTATAAAAATTCTTTTAACAAATTTATATATACTTAAATAATATTATTTAAAATAAGTTATTCGAAACTCCAATCTATCAAAGTAAATGTCAAAGCTTTTATGAACATTAAAAAATAAAAAAATATCTAGCAGCACATTCATCTTGGCCAACTGGCCTCTAATACCATTTCTTATTTCTTCTATGTATATTACATCTGCTTGTGTGGGATCATGTTATTTATCATGATCAAGTACGTTATTACCATCTTCATCATTAAAATGTCATTCTCTATCTTGCAACTCATTTAAATTCTCAAAATTTTGAAGAATATCCAAGTCATTTGACTCCATCTTTTTAACATAGTTATGGCAAGCAAAGCATGCCTACATGATAGAAATTTGAGTAACAAGTTTGAAATTGGTCATATTTTGCAATATTCTCCATTTTACCTTGCAAACACCAAAAGTTCTTTCAATAACACTACTAAAACTAGAATGATAAAAATTAAATATTTTATCCCTTGATTTGAAGCCGGGAGCCATCCTAAAATGTGCAAGATGTACTTTGTATTCCTATATGGTCCTAGGAAACCTTTAAATGATGGATATCCTAAGTCAATGGGATAATATTTACCTATACATAAATAGAAAATATATTAAATAATATTACATAAATATTTATAAATCACTTAAATATCTCAAGTTATATAATACTAACCTTCAAAGGATAAGGGAATATAAAATGTGGTTGATAAAGGGTGTCCATAAAAATCCGTGCATCATGAATAGATTCTTACTAGCCACATAATGCAAATGTAAAGCATAGATTAAAATCACATACAAATATCACATTTGTTCTCGTTTATCCTTTCCTATTATAAAAAGATATCTACTTGCCTATTAGGATATATATACCGATATAAGAGTTGTAAGTCGTAATGTTATCCCCGACATTACCAAGCATATAGAACACCAAACATAGAATAACGTTATGATAACCGAGATTACATTAATCCCATAAATGGTTATCATAACCCAAGGGTTAAAAGAATATTTAAGAAAAATGAGATCCCGAGAAAACCTTTTTTGAAAGATGGTTTGAGCTTAAACCATAGTTTAAAACCAAATAGATAAGACAACAGAAGCATAGGAAATTCCTCATATTTAAAAATAATAAGCAAAAAAAGTTTTCCAACCATAAAGGCATAGTGCACTGGGGCGCAGTACATTGTCTGTCGCAGCAACCAACATAGAGGGAAACATCCTTCTTTGTGTCTCGAGCCATAGCATGCATCCCATGTCATGACAGTAAACTACTATCATGATAGCTCTTTAGATCAACTTCCAAAGCCCTCCATTTCATCGTCTAACATTTGATTTGAGCAATTCAAGTATCTATACATAGCTCTTAGAGCCACCTAGCTATTGATATCAATCACACATGCCCAAATATTGAGCCAAATGAGAGTTAGACACTTAAACCTAAAATGGCACATTTTCTTTCAAAAATTACTACCAAGGGATCCAAACTCTCAAACTAAGTGCCAATAGCCATGAGACCACTTAAGCTAACTCAAATGGACCATAAACAACTTGTACAAACATTCAACGATAACAACCTAGACAAGATTTGACTACCAAAACCTCATATTTAGCATAACTCCACTAGGGGTGACAACCTCACATAATCAATCTAATGGCTAATCCAACACATGAATCAATACGAAACTAACACTTACACTTATACTAGTATTTTGACCTCTCACAACAATTACAACATAGATATAACAAACTCAGGCCAAGAAATCCACAGTTAATAACAAAATTCATGCAAGGGCATCACAGAACTATATATGTCCTAAGTTGGCATATGCATATAATATTTATTACAAACTGAAATAAATGAAAGGGGCTATACAATCTGGCTTGTCCCCTCGATGCCTGGTTACACCTTCCTTTCCCTTGCCCCTATTGGAGCCTTCATCTATCAAATATAACCACAGGGTAAGTCGAGGAATCAATAACCAAATAGTCTAATCAACTACTCATATGTGAGAATAGTTTGTACGTATGTGAAGTGGCATTCAAAACATATAATGAATCATATATCCATATATATGGTTGTAGTATGCAATGCATCATTAGCACACCACCTTATGCCCTCCTTACATCTTTTGACTGAATCTGTGAGTTGACAACTCAATAGGACTAAGTTCATGTAACTAAACTGGCCCAATCTCACTATTAGTAGGAGGCAGCCTCGGTCAAAAGCGCCTTCACCCATTATAAACCATAAATTTCCCCTGTCTATGAATACTTGGGGTGTTAATACTCAATCTACCTTAGCTAGTACTAAGACTTCTAAATAGTATAATATTGAGCACTAAAGCCTCCACGGTGCTAATGTACCATATGAATTTCCAAACAATGTCCTAATAACACACTAGGGTGAATTCTCACCTTCTCACAATAATCATGCCAAGCATGCTCAATACTCTAATACATTTATAACATATAAGTTATCACAAATTCTTATTTCCACTTAAATCATAGAATTTCAAAAGTAGTTATACATAAAAATAGCATTTAGCTTTTTAAATACTAAAATATTAAAACAACTTTTCATTACACTTCACATAACTTCAAAATAATACTTTCATATTATTACTATACTAGTACCAAACTAAAACATTAACTTTAAAATTTAACATACTACCATCCAAAAATACAAAAAGGGAGATTAGACAATCTGGTTACCTAAACCCTTTTGTCACAAAAAGGGCTACCGTGGTCAACCAACGGCTCCATGTACATCTACAGTACCACAATGCTCGATTAAAGGCTAATCTACAAAATTAAACCCCTAATTGTTAATTCACACACTAATCACCCCCTTAATAACATAAATTTGGGTACTCATTATACCCAAAACCTCTATACAACACCAAAAACTCTTATAACATACTTCATTAATCCAATTTAATGTCTAAACACACATACAACACCATTACATTACCCACATTGCTTTTAATCACCTAATTTTTACCTAAGGTTCATCCAAACTCTAACCAACAACTCCAAATCATTATATAATCCATAAATATAGGTTTAAAGGCTTAATTTAACTCCCTAAGACCTTAACTAAGGCAATAGGTTCAGCCATAATGCAAGAAAACATAAAATCACAGCCCCGTAATACCTTAATCATTAGAAAAGTTTAAATACAAGGAGAGGAAGAAGTGTAGAAAACTTACCCAAAACTAAATCTTGCTCTAAATGCTTCCAAAGTAATCCTAAGGTTGACTCTTAACACCCATCAGTTGCTAGTTGTCGTCTCTTCACATTCTCTCTTTCCCTCCTTTAAGTTTCAATTTGATTTTGCGAACTGATAAGTGTAGATTTTGCACATGTGCTGTGACACATTAGCTCATCCGCTATGATGCATGGCACAAAGAACCCCAGAATAGTTTCAGGCCTTTCTCCATGCTATAGCCCACTCAAACTCTAATCTAGCCCTCTTTTAAGACTGTTTAAGGATCCAAAAAGCTATATTAATCTCCCAAAAACAACATCAATAAAAATTTAACTTAATTTTACCATTATACCCTTCTAAACCCACAAAATTCCCATATTTAAAATCTAGGATGTTACATAAGCTCTCCCTCACTTAATCACAATTAAGTACAAAATTAAAGGTGATCATAGGCTAAGTCCCTTTAGATTATCAAGTTTGTAATTTGTAGAAATAGAATCCCAAGTTTTATATAATTCAAAATACTTAAATATCAATTAAGAAATCTAAAATTAGAGTAGGATAATATTTTAAAAGTATGGGATACCTCTCAGGAGTGAAAAGACCTAAAATTAGTTTAACAATATCAAGGAATGAAAAATAGGCAACATAACATGGCATTTGTACATGTATCATGGCTGTTCATCTCTATGCCACAAGTATCAGCATAGGTGCCACGTGCCGTAGTGTGTTGTACATATCATATAATAGTTTGCCATCATTTGACAACAACCTGAGACAACTTTTGACATTCCCTATTTCTCTATCCAGTGTTCGAATGACATGATCTAAGTGTCTGCAAAAAGCTCTTTTCATAATCTAGTTGATGGCATAAGTTTTACTTCCAAATTTTATTACATAAGTAAGATGGACACCCAAATACATTTTCATAACTTTTCACACCTTTCACAACTCAAGTGTGTCCAAAAACCCACTCATGTGCCAAAAGCCATTATTAACACCTAGACCACACTCAACGAGCCTAGAACAACTTGTACAAAACATCACATGCATATAAACACAACAATCCTAAATTTTCACTTCTCAACCCCCTTAATACCAAAAGCAAAAGGGGAAGGTTTTAGCATTGTATTTTTCAATCAATGTTCATAATTGTGATCAAATCAATATTCCTATACTTGCACTAGTATTTCAACACTATAACTCTTAAAAACTTATGTACAAAATCCTAAAGCCTAATAACATAATGCAAGTGTAGACATTGAAAGAACCTAAGATTCCTAAGCCTTTAAAAAATTTTTCCTTTCAGCATCGGAGCTAGAGCCTACAAAATATTGAAAGAGAGGGGTGCGTACAACCACTTAGTAACTAAGGTACATCTATATTATGTAGTTGCATATCCATTGATAAAAACACATAAGTAGGAGTTGAACTCTCAAACCTTTGAGATTACATACAATACAAGTTGTAATTTCATAAGTTGACTATTTTTTATTTTTCACATGTTCACATCGTGAGACATGTTGTCACAATACAGATAACTATGTGATGACAGTCCAATCAACAATAGTAATGCATATTGCCATAATGCAGATGACTATATGACAATGGCACACTCAACTATTACAAATTGTCATAAATTTAATAACCATGTGACATATTGGATGCACATATACATGATCAATTCCTCCTTATACCCTCCTTATATGTTTTAACTGAAACCGTGAGCTATAATATCAATTAGGGCTTTGTCAGTGTGACTGAACTACCCAAGCTCACTAATTGTGAGGTGTAACTTGATTAAAGATCATAGCTCGCTCTTACTCTCGAACCACAACTACCCCCATTCTCGAATCTTTGGGGTGTCATACACCCTAAGCTAATCTCTTTGACAAACAAGTAGAGATAGCTAGGTTTTAGTCCCTCGACAAACTATGAGACAATTTCTCGACAAATAGTAAGATAAATACCATATGAATTTTTTCTCCTCTTCCTAGACGAACTCCCATCAAATGATCACGCAATGTCTCATGCTTATTCACGCATTTACACATGCTTGTGATTCACAATATCAAGCTCATCATTTTCAATTACAACATCAATTAAAACATGTGAGCAATATAAACTCTTTTATAATTACTCAATTTTTCAAACTCACACACACATATATATTCCTCACTTTACTCAATCATCACATTAGCACATTTACCAAACAACTTGTTAACCACTCATTTCAATATATAATTGTAATATACTCCTAATTCATGTTTCCATTCTACAAGTTTAGAAAAATTAAGGTTAATGAAAACCTTGCACAATTACAACATGTATTTACTACCACATTTCAATTATTCATGTAACAAATCTATTTTCAAATTTAAATTTCAATTAACATACAACAACACAAGAATAGATTTCCCCTGCTTATCTCATACCTTTGAGAGATTTAAGATTTATCCCTCAATAACTTGTTTCCACGCTTTCTTTCCAAGCTAAATAAGGTGCCCAGACAATTAATCTACAATTAACATTAGCATATACACAATTTCAACCGTAAATCTCATCATTTAAGTAACCCAAAAACTTTTCCTCTCACATTTAAGCTTACAAAATAGGTTTATTAATGCTCTTTAGCTCCTATTAGCTTCATTAAATGTTTATAGGGTCATTAATGTCTCCCAACAACCTCATAATCCACATTTATTACCCATTTTTTAGACATTAATAGTTCCCAACCACCTTTAATGTCTAAACCCATAATTTCTAGGTTTAAATACTCAATACACTCCCATTAACTCTATTCGAGTCAATAGGTTTAGACCTATAGCCTATATAAATTGAAAATCATCTCCCCACTTACAAACCCTGACCATAAATTCAAGAAAATGGGTTGAGAAGGAAAGAGAATAGGTTAGGAAAATTATTCTTGGAGTTTAATAGCTTCTAGATGCCTATAAACCTAAAAAATGAAGCCCTAATAGAGCTTTACGTCTCTTGCTTCTCCTTCTCTCATTTTCTCTTTTCTTTTCCTCTATTTTCACATCAGTTTTGCATATTATTTTTGTAAAAAATATACCATGCACCACAGAATGTGGTACAAAGAAGCCTTTCTCACTTTCTAGTGGCTTATGCACTATAGCACGTGGCATAGAGCCATTTTTCTTTATTTTTCTTTTCACTTTTTTAAGTTCAGGCAGCTTGACTTCACTCCAGACTCATTCCTTAGGTTGAAATCATAACCCAAAACATCCATTAGCATTTTGTAACCACAAACCACATTAATCTTTAGCCCTTATTAGCCACCCACTAACTTCATTTAATAAATTAAACCTAATAACCTTGCAAGTTAACTAAGGATTAAAATTTAGGATTTACAAGTGCCATTTATTGCCCCTATACAAGCCAATATCAATCATCATCTTTTATATGTTGAGAAGTAGCAATATGCATTGGATCAGTAGGTCAAGTTATATGATTGCCTAACTTGTATAAAGCCATTAAAACTCTTTTGAAATGGTTGTGAATGGTTTGGCTAGAGTATTGAAATCATTCTTGAACTTGTCTATAAGTGGCTCCTTGACCTAATATATATATGAATAAAGCAACACTTTCATCCACTGTAGGTTAGTCCATAGTTATTAGTTAAATCCAAAACCAATTATGGAAACACATGTTTTTTCATTCAAAATTGCTCAAAAAACCTATTACCATTTCCCCTTAGTCACCTGTGATTAGAGAGAATTGAAGTAATTTTCTTTTCTTTCACAACATACTTCAATACATGATTTATAATTAAAAAAGAAGCCAAATTCCTTGTACTTTTAAGTCTATATTAATAAATATTTTGGACTCCAATTTCAATTACAAAATCGTCATCAATTACATCTGAATTATTAGTCATCCTAGAAATATAAATGTAATCAGTACAAATTGAACAAATATATGCAAAATTTTGAATAAATATTACCTAATGTTTGTAAGTCAAATGAATCAAATAAAATATAAAGCATGTTCAATATTATAAATTCAATTCATGAGCAAAGTCACACATAAAATAGATCCAATCAACAGGTATGTGGGATGTCCTCATGCATAAAAGTGTTTAGCCAATCAATGGTCATCTTCTCATCATTGTCCATAAAGTGACAAAATGCTATCATGTTTTCTTTATTGGTTAGAATTCTCACAACTAAAAATATTGATTTGTTCCTTTTTCCAAGTTTGGAACCTCATTTAATATTGATAAACACTTGTCATAACTAAAAGGATCATTTTGTTTTGTTTCTCTAATAGTAGCATTTGACATTTGATCCATTCCATCAAGAATATTATTCAAAGAATTTTGAAGTTTCTTGGCTACTCCAAGTTTTTTTCTCCTTTGTTCGTCCTCTTCCTCTTTTTGTTTGAACTATTTGGAATTGCATTTACTTGAGCTTTATGGCTAGCTTCACAACTGTTTGCATCATCCTCACTAGCCAAATTTTGTTCATTATGTTCAACACCTTCATCATGATCATCCTCATTATGAATATTAGTTCCTTCATATGATAAGGGATTTTGATATGGAATTAAAAGAGCTAATCCAGTAGCTACTGTGACATCAAAACACTTATCTTGCAACTCTAAGAACTTAAGTCCTCTGTTCTTCCATTTCAAAATCTCTAGATCTTCTTATAATAAAATTTAAAATAAATAAATAAATAAATAAATAAATCATGTAAGTAATAAATTATATATTGAATCAAAACACAATCATACCTTACTCTTACCAGCCTACCATTCTTCATGAGCTTCTATGGTCTGTTTTTTTATGATTCCTTTTCAGTTTGCCAAAAGTTCATTTGATAAAAGTTTATTTGGTGAAAGTCAGTTTAGTGAAAGTCAGTTGTTGTAACGAAATTTGTGTTTGGATATATTTTTTCAAAAGTCAGTTTGATACATTGAAAGTTGTTTGGTTTGTGATAGTGAAATGTGCTTTTGAATGTACAATTACCAAAAAGGACATTGATTTATAATGATTTATAATTTTTATTATACAAATATAATATATTTGAAATATTTAAAAAATGTAATAAATATTTTAAATAACATAAATTTTGATCTATAATGCTAAAAATTTGATCTCTAATTATTTATATTTTTTTAATTTGTAATTTTAAAAGATGTAGTAAATATTTGTAAATTTTATTATATATTAATGCTAAAAATTAACATGATTAATTATTCAATTTATAATACTAAAAAATTGATACCTAATTATTATTATTAAAATAATAATTATATTTTTAATGAATTAACTATTTTTTAAATAAAAGAATAAGATATTAAACTTAGGGTAGTATGGTCAAACTAATATTCTACTTTTCAAATCCACTTTTCAAAAGCTTTAAATAGTTACGTTTCAGAAATTCACTTTCAACTACTGTTTGAATGTACTTTCAGGATGTGCTTTCTTGCAAAATATTCTACCCAAACAACTTCCAACTTTTTGAAAGTAAAATTTTACTTTCTGAATGTGAAACGAAGGAAAATCAAACAGACTCTCCATCTAAGACTAGTTTCCTTTCTAACCAACCTTGTAAATGATCCAAAGTCCCTTTTTAAGGCATCCCATCTATTTTTTTTTTATTTGTGTGTGATCATAAGTTCATTCTAGTCTCTCATAAAATTTGTCAATAAGGTTCTTCCATCCATATTTATTAAAATGTGTATTTGGCCTATTCCTAGCAAGTATCTCCTTGACACACATTTTTAAAAATATTTCATTTTTCTTGTCATCCCATTTTTCCTTATCTCTTCCATCTCCTTTTAAAGCTCTCATATCTTTTTTGGGTGCCATTCTAATATTTAAAAATATAGTTGCACATTAATTAAATTCAGTAAGAATCAAAAAGAAGAAGAAAGAAGAAAAATTAAACATGTTAACAATATCAATATATATATACACACACACCCACATTAGGCATGCAAAAACAAAGCCAATTGAGTTAAATATATAAGTGGGTGAAAGTTGAAGAGCCAAAGCCACGATCTTGAATTCAAAGAGCAAGGATGGAGGGAAAGATTATTAGTGAAATACCCTACATATATCAATTTAGAGTATCTTCTATTGATATGAAAGTATCCAATGAGCAATCATGTTATTACTAAAATAGAACAGATTACAGTGACCTAACATAATATTGAAATAACTCCAAATAATTAGAATGAAAGACACTCTTCATATCTTAATTAAAATGAACTTGAACTTTCATAGAAACCCCTTATATGGAAAAGTGACTGAAAAAACTAATAGGGGCAGTAATACATAAAATCCTGTAGAAAGAATTTCATGCATGACATAACCTTTTAGGAATTCATTCCATTATTAGAGAAAATAGTTTCTAAGAGAGTCAATTTGACACTATGATTTTTAAATCCATTGTTCCTCCCAACTATGGTGAATCAATCCTTACAATAAAGTTTATTCATTCAAAATGAGTAAAATGTGATTCTCTCCTTTCTAGTCAACTCCTTATTAACCTATCTTGCTTGCCTATAGTTCCTACCCTATAGTGTCTTCAGCTTTCATGCCAATCTCACTCTATAAGTTCAAGAAGCTGAGAGCAATGACACCTCTATTGGTTTCCAAATAGAACATGCTATGATAAAAATCAACTTATTAAACAAAAAATTATGCCCTAAACTCTTATCGAAACTCATGTGTTAGTTGTAATGGAAATAGAATACATATAATGCACATGGGATAAATCAATCAGAAATCCTATAAATGCTAAAGTCAAATAATACTTTAGATTATTAACATCCATTTCCATACGAAAATAGGGTAGGCAGCAAAATATAAGAGAACAACTATAACCTTTAATAGAGTTAGGAGACAGGGTTCGATCCAAGCAAACTAGAGAGTGGGATAAGGTGAATGACGGTTGTATGAGGAAGAAGAAGATGAGGAGGTAGTTGCTAGAAAAAAGGGTTACATTTGTCATCTAAAATTTTTAGTGTGAAAATTATAATGTCTGCCTTAACATTACTAGAATATGACACACAAGCATAACACACCGTTATAATAACCAGGATTTATTTAGATTCCTTATATAAGATTATCATAACTCAAGGGTTTTAAAAATAGTTTAAAAAAATTGAGATCCTATGAAACCCTTTTTGAAAAAAAGAATCTTTGAGCTCAAACTAGAGTTTTGGACAACTAAATAACATCACATTCAAGCATTAAAAATGGCATTTTAGACAACCTCTATACTGATCTATCTGTAGTGGCACACATGTCATCTACCATAGCTGATGGTACAGAGGGAAAAGTTCCCTTACTGTGCAATGTGACACGGCACGCATGTGGCAGCACACCCTTGCTCTCATGGTAACAAACAGTTGTCATGACAATACTTCAAGACCAACTTCTGGAGCGCACCATTTTGTAATGCAACATTCGATTTGAGTGATTTAAGCGTCCACACATCTCTCATTAAATCCTCTAGCTATTGACATTAGCTTCATAGCCATACACTTTACCATTTAAAAGCTAAATGCATTAACATAATTCTATCCATTTTCCTTTCAAAGCACACACAAGGGTGTCTAATTCCACCAACCTAATGCCAATAACCTTAAAACCACTTGAACCAACTTAAATAGGCTACACAAAACCTAATAGACTAATTATGCATTAACAATTACATTCTACAGCTATATTAGCCATAAAAAACCCAATTCCATATAATTTAAGGGGTGACATAAAATTCACAAACATCAATCTCTTGACTAATTAACCACACATATAAAACAATAATATACACTTATATTAGTATCTCAACCTTTAACAATAATCTCATTAAATTACAACATCCTAGGCCAAGATACCTACTATTACACAATCTTATGTAAGTGAACACAAAAATCAATGTATGGTCTTAAGTTGGCATATAATTCATAAAATACTCATTACAATACCAAAAGAAAAGGGGAAAAGCCATACAAACTCAATCATTTCAAATCCTAACTAATTCTTCCTTCCCTTTGCCCCTATCAGAGCCCTCACTTGTAAAATATAATCACGGGGTAAGATAAATATCTCAGTAAGAAAATAACTCACAAGTATCAATTAATATGTATAATTGTAAACAAGTAAAGCTTATATATGTAAAAAGACAATTACACATATCCAAACATAAGCATTTCCATATCCATAAGTTATTTTCACACTCTAACATGATCATTCTACCATCCAAGTCTCCATATCACCCCGACTAAAACTAAAGGATCTATTGGACTAGATGCTCACACATGTTGCCTTGAACATACCTTCCATGGTAGAATTACCTAGCCAAAGGCATTCTATCTCACTTTCAAACATAGTTTTCCCTTGCCATACATAATCAAGGTGTTGTTACTCTAATACTATATCACATTGATGATAAGGAGGTTAAATCTCTAACACCATACCCTAAATGGGTATGAAGGAGAGGATTCTCTAACACCGTATCTATACAAGTACTAAGGAGACGAATTCCCCAACACTATACCCCGTCAAGGCACTAAGAAGAATGTATGCTATATGGACTTCTACTACTTCTTACAAGTGAACTCACACCCCGTAATATGATCATACTCACACTTTCATACAAACTGCATGCTTGTATCAAATCTATATATTTACTTATATACAAATACTTCTATAATTTTATTGTTTTAAAATTATTTTCCATGTACAAATACTCTTTTCACAACATGCAACATTTTTAAAACACATGGATGCAACATTTCATCTTTACTCACAAACAATTTTAATTAAATAGAGTGAATTATTCAATTATCTTAATCCTTTTATCACAAAAAGAGTTACTGGCAGTCAAATATTTGCTCCACAAGGATCTAGTTGTGAAACAACACTCGATTAATATATATAATTAAGCACTAATCATCAATTATCATTCTAATTAAACCCCTGTATTACTCAATTTTGGGTACCTACTATACCTAAAATCCTACTTTAACACCATAAACACTTCCAACATACTTTGTTAATTCTATCTAGCACCTAACCACCTAAATAATGTCACTCTTCCACCCACATTGCTCCCAATAGCTCAAATTTCACTTAGTGTTCGTTCAAACCCTAACTAAAAATTTCAAATTAGAATAAAAACCTTAAATTTACATTTAAAAGCTTAATTTAACTCCTTAAGGCCCTAACCAAGTTAATAGGTTTGGTTAAAACCCAAGGAGAGATGAAAATCAACAAACACTACCTAAAGCTACCAAAAATTTGCATGAAGGGAGAAGGGAGTGATGAGAAACTTACTATAATATCATGAATTTCAATCTAATGAATTAGTTTCTAATTAGGGGTGGATTTAGCAATTAGTGGATTGATTATGGTTAGGATGTTGAGTTGATATTCTATGTTGGTTGGCTATTATGTTGATAGGATTGGATAGTAAAATGGCAGTTTGGCCATAATGAGTGAGCACAAGTGAGATTGAACTCACTATGCCATGCGTCGTGATAGAAGTTGCATGTGCCATAATACATGGTTCGTAATTTTACTTAAGACTTAAGTCTAAACACGTGAAATCAAAAGAGGAGAGGGGGTTTTCATCTTCTAGGGCTTGCATTATTAGGTGATTAGGAGTTTTCTTCGACTAGTAACTTGTCAGGTAAGTACCATACAACCCCTAGCTTTATTTCTATCCTATTTTCATTGAATTTCATCAATTGAGAAATCAAATCATGAAGTTTTAAGGTATTAACATCTAAAAGAAAGGTTTAAAACTGACTTTTGAATACAAAACTAAGGTTTTATGACTAGTCTAGAGTTAAATGGTTGAGCTTTAAAGTTTAAGCTCAAAATAGCCTAAATAATTAGGTTAAAATGGTGAAATTGGGTAAATAAATGAGTTAGGAGGTTGTTATGATCATTTGAGTAGCCTAGAGGCCAATGACTATGAATAATGGACTTATGAATATGAAAGGTATAAATTAGACTATTTTATGTGTTAAGGAATTCAATTTAACCAAATCAATGCTTATGTTAAGTGTTAAGAATTGACTGAGAGGCACTGTATTATATAGATTGAGTACCTATGATATTGTTCATGAGAATCTACACTCTTGGGAGTCCACTATGATTCGTAACCCTTATTAGTAAGGGTAAAAGGTAATTAGAATAACTCTTTTACTTGTTCGTTTGTGAAATTATTTAAAGTATGTTATATAACTATATGTATTGTGATTTATGAATTGATAGAGTAGCAGCATTGTGAAAGTATATGTATACAGGTGTGTGAGTAAGTTTGAGATGTATGAGATGAGACATATATATAGACATGCACATCGCATTCACGAGAGTACCTTAGACTAGGGTAGGGGGTTGTGACCCTACTCTATACAAGTGTAAGAAGTCCTGAAGGTCCTAAGTGTAAAGCTTGACTTTACTAGAAAGGACTTAGGAGATCTTAATCGTTGAGCTTGACTTTGCCACAATAGATTTAGGATAAGGAATGATCCACAAGTGTACCCTAGATTAGGGTAGGGGGTCATGGTCCTACTTTGTGTAAGACTAAGAAGTCCTAAAGGTCTCGAGCATAGGGTTTGACTCTGCTATAACAGACCTAGGAGACCATCTATACACGAAGAGGATACCTAGTCTGAATAGTGGTATGGTGGGCCCTATTCTATGTGACTAAAAGTCCTGGTCTGAGAGTATAAATTGTTTCACTAATAAAACTAGGAATTCATTAGCATGAGCATGATGAGATTGATGAGAATGAATTCTTGTATATGCATACCATACTGTTTTTTATTGAAATATATGTTGGTTTATTTCTTATTTATGACTTTGCTTGCTAATTAGTATTTAGATTATATCTGAGTTATTGGAACATATGTCTCACTCTGTTACCTTTGTACATAGGTAAAGAGAGCACGAGAAGGCCAAGAAAGGAGACGAGGAAAGAGTAGCCTCAATTGGTAGTGGTATGACTATCATTTATTTAAATGAATGTATAAAGCTATAATTAGAATTTGAGTTGCCACCTAGGATATATAAGTATATGTGAATATGAAAATATGAATGTGTATATGAATTATGGTTGAAAACTTATTAGTATATATATGATGTTGCATCTCGCCGAAGGTGCACTAGTAATAGGTACATAGGTAGGCCTAGATGTGAATCAATCAAGTGTATGTCATATATAACTTGTTCCACTTATATATATGAGACTTGGTATGGTGATATATGTATATGTAAGAACTTAATACAAATGGTAAGGCTAAGCCCCATTTGGAAGATTCGAATATATTGTGACTCCTGACCATATGGTGAGGCAGAGCCCCATATTTAATAGTTGGATGGTTAAAAGTGAAACAAGTCTATGTGTATATGTGCTTGTATGTTTGTGCATCATATAAGTCCAAAATTGTATAATATGGCATTGAGAGGTCAATTCGAGTAAATGACGTGATATATGTATTTAAAAGTGTCAATCAAGTGTATATAGTTCTTTTGGACTTAGTTCATGGCCTAAAGTTGTCTAATAGGATAAAGAATCAGAATTCAGTACTTAGGGTGCAAGTTTTGAAAGAAAAAGTGACTTTTTATACCTGGATGTCTAATTTTATATCAGACTATCAGATCAAATCCAAACTTATCTCATTAGATAGAATATGTTATATGCTTTGTATGAGTGCTTGAATCACTCCAATTGGACGTTGGATGTGAAATGGCAAGTGATAGAAGTTCGCCTTCTAAACTGCTAGATTTTGTTGTCATATGCACCACGGAGCATTGTATGCCACGCCATAACGTATGGCACAAAGAAGAGCAGAGTCATTGCTTTGTATTACATGTCACAGCGCATGGTGGTGTGAGCCATAGTGCATGGCCGTTTTTAAAGGAAAATGTTGTACTTTGTTAAGTTATATGATTGTGTTTATGCTTCTATTAGCCCTCTTATTTGAACATATATTCTACAAAATTGGAATCCTGTGTTTTGAAAATGAATTAAGGGCTTTTACTCTGATATTGTATTGTGATTGTATTGTGATAATTGTAATTGAGATGGTAAGTCTACATTAAGTAGGGACTTTACACTTATCTAAGGATTAATCTTACTCAAAACATCCTTAAAAATCCTAGAGAATAATGTCCTAGTAGAGCCAAATGCTTCCTCTATCTCTCCTTACGTTTTGCTCCTTCCTTCTCTTCTGTCTTGAATGCTCATGATACTCTGATTAAATCATGTTTTTGCACATTCGTGACTTATGGTATAGTGATGTTTAGAATGATTGTGGGCCTTACTTGGTGCTCGGTTTGCATGGACTCCAATCTAGCCTATTCCTAAGGTTGTACAATGACCTGAAAACCTCATTAGTCATTAATAAACATCATCAATTCATGAATCACATAATTTTACCAATTTATCTTTCTTAAACACTTAAATTTCTAAGGTTTGAAACTCAAGATGTTTCAAAAAGAGCTGTGGTTTGTTTCATTTCTCTCTCATCTATTGCATGCCTCATTCCTATAAGCTACTCATATTAGCTTAGCTTCTCCAAATAACTAGATATCTGATTTTTTTTTAAATTCTGATTATTTTTAAAAATCTTAAGCAAACATCTTAAAATTTACCCGGAGTGATTTTTTTTAAAAACAAATTTCTTTTTTCAAAAAAAAAAAAGGCAAAAACAAACGAGCCCATACTATTATAACTTGCTTCTTCATTTGCAGATTATTCAGCAAAATATGGTCTGCCAAGAGAGTCAAGCCCCACTGTTCTGCTTCGCCCAATTCTATGAAACGCCTCTCTTTCTTGTCGCTCCAATGGATCTAATCCATTTTAAGAGCTTCACAGACCTTTGAAACCTCCTTCAATCTCTTTCTACTGCGTTAATGGAAATTAGACAGAATCAAACAATTCATTCATGACTCTTAGCTTGAACATTTCTCAA
Organism: Prosopis cineraria; assembly: GCF_029017545.1. Lineage (NCBI taxonomy): Eukaryota > Viridiplantae > Streptophyta > Magnoliopsida > Fabales > Fabaceae > Prosopis > Prosopis cineraria. The sequence goes on from NW_026555343.1 coordinate 28,668,367, forward strand.
TTTGATGAATCTCCAGTAATCCACAGGCATTTTTCCTCTCCCTCTTCTTTGACTCCTTCATGATCCTCTCATGAAGAAACAACATAGGAGCTGCCCAAGAGATATTCCATGGAACACTGAAAAGAACTTGAAGCCTCGATCCTAACATGGAATTGCAGGCACTAGAGCGAGCTGCCCAAGAGATATTCCATGGAACACTGGAAAGAACTTGAAGCCTCGATCGTAACATGGAATTGCAGGCACAAGAGCCCATATCACAAAGAATTTTATCCTCCAATTATGATCATGGTAATTTTATAATTAAAACAATGCTCGTGGTGGGGCTGTGGGAATGAGAAAAGACCCTTCCGGTATGATTCAGTCTTTCCTTCACTCTGCAAATTGCTATTTTGTTTTTTCTTTTAGCAAGGACAATTAGGTATTTTACTCTATATTTTAATTTCACTTCAGTATCCTTGCCTTGTAGTGAATTTTCAGAGTTTGAAGGTCCCTCTTTTTAATTGTGGTGGAGAGATTTTAAATGAAATTTTTTTTTTAGAAACCATTTATCATGACATGGGGCAAATATTACCATTTTTTTTTCCTTACTCTATGTAGGGAATATGCCTTGAGATTTGCTATTAGATACCTAGTTTTACCTTCTTCTTTTTTTTGCATGGATAATGCAAGTTTTTTTTATTATAGGAGTTACGAATTTGATCCTTTAGATTTAATTTTTATTATTTGAGTCCCTGACATTCTTCGGTTGTTAAGTTAGTCATCTAAATTTTGTAAGACGAATTAGCCTTCAAAAAATCTAACATTGTAAATTAAGTTGCTGATGTTGGAATATACACATGTATTAATAAATAGGGAAAACATATATGTGGGCTCTTATAGTTTACATCAATTTTAATCAGGCCCTTGTAGTTTTATTTGTTGGAATTGAGCCCTTATACTCTTACCCATTAAACCTTTTTATTCATGGAATGGCTACTTATTGAAACGTATTTTATACTTGTTCTTTCTTACAATCAAGCTTTTTTAAATTTTTAATTTGACAATTAGCGAATGTCTTTTTATTAACATGAATGAATACTTTTTAATTAATGAATGGTTACTTATCAATTAAAAAAGAAAAGAAAAGGTATTATAGTCTTTTTTATCTAAAATATTTTCAAATCAATCCCTTAGTCCTGTGATAATATTTCATAATTTTTTTATCCTTATTTGATATTAAATTGCCTCGGTGATCATTGAATGATATTTTCCCCAATAAATTTGTTTAAATGCATTGCACAAATTTTAAATATTAAATATAACTACAAGGCTTATTTATGCTTCCTCTGGTCCTCTATCATAAGGCCATCTAACAATCTCATCAGAATTATAAAAAGGTGATTAAGTCATTATAATTTGTCTAAAAAAGAATAATTTTTAATTTTATCCAATTTAAATGAAATAAATTGTCAAACTTCTGTTACACTTCTTCTCCTAATTAAAAATTTAAATATGAATAATATTAGAAAAATATAATTAATATCTTGCCAAATGGCTTTATTATTATACCATTAATTTTTTTAAAATATATCTTATCATAAGAACGGTAGTATATGTGTATATACTTATATGTGTGTGTATTATTTGTTATAAGACATCCATATATGTCTATATACACACATATAAAAGACTTAAAATTTTTAAAATTAATGTATAAATTTTTAAATAATTTAATAAGTTACGTGGCTTCCATAGACTAAAAATGCCAACACTTTCCTTAAATATAACAAAAATTTTATATATATTAATAATTAATAAGTATTTATTAAATAAAATATTAAACTTATAATAATCAGACATGCGGTGTTTGAATAAAATGCCCACTATCTGCCTTAATGGTTAAAAAAATAATATATATTCTAAAATTTGAAAATTTAATAAATTATAAAATTTTTACTTAATTAATAAATATATATTATTTTTTAGATAATTTATAAGAGAGATAGTTCAAAAAATGCCACCTCTCTCTTTAAAAATAATAAAAAATATTATTTATTATTTATTATTTGTTAATAATTATTAAAATAAAAAAATTATATTCAAAAAAATAGTAATTTATAATTATAGATATTTTATTTAGTTAATAACTATATATATATTAATAATTATTAAATATTTTTGTTAAGAATACATATTTTTAATAATTCAAAATAAGATAGGTGGCATTTTCCACATGTTTAGAAATGCCACCTATCTTATTTTGAATTATTAAAAATAATATATATGCTTAACAACAGTAATTTAATAATTATTAAATATATATTTAATTAACATATAATATTCCATTTTTTAAAATTAAATAGTGGCATTTAAATGTCCAAAAATGCCACCTTTCTTTCAAAAAAATAAAAAAACTAATATTTATAATAATTATTAAAAAAAAGTAATAATTTCATTAATAAACAGACAAGTGCCGTTTCCAATTATATGATTTGATTCTTGTAAAATAACGTATAAAAAATTTAATAAATTATAAAACTTAAATTTTTTAAAATTAATATATAAATTTTTAACTAATTAAATAACTTAGGTGACATTTATTAGACTAAAAGCAGGACTTTCCTTTAATATAATAAAAAAATTCTATATAATTATATATATATTAATAATTAATAATTTTTATTAAATAAAAAATACTAATTTATCAACATCTGAGAGGTGGCGTTTGCAAACACTGGGAATGCCATCTCTTTCTTTATTAATTAAATTATTATTTTTTTAACATTATTAAATAATTTATATATATATATATATATATAATTTTTTTACTTTTAAGGAGAGAGGTGCCGCTTTTTGTCACTAAAAACGCCACTCTCTCATGTAATTATTAAAAAATAAATATTAAATATTAATAAATAAATATTTTATAATTATTAAATTACTATTGTAAGCATATAATAACTATTACTCTATTAGTAGTGAAAGATACAATATTATAATACAAATTTCAATATTAATTTTATTATATTTTATTTAAATTTTTTACTTTTTATTACATATATTTTATTATATTAATGATTAAGAAAATTTATAAATATATATTATTTACTTATTAAATAATTTAATAGGTATAGTGCCTTTTTGGAGAAAAAAGGTTTTCCTTTTGCTAGTCTCGCAGGAAGCTACCTCTTGTTCGTGTCGGCACAACATATTAAAAAGTGAAATTCAAAATTCAAATTACATTGATAAAGGTGGTGATTGGTCTTCTCCCCTGTCCGTGCACGTGATAGCCTTCACTGCTGTGTCTCCTTCGCTGTAAAAATCCCTTGGCTAGCTTCCATCACTTCTAGCTCTATCTCTCAGCTCACGCATGCACCCAATTCATAGCTCGTTCAAACTCTCTCAACTGGGAGTTCCTCTTCCACCTTGTGTAGGTGTCGTGCTTTCACTCTCTCGGCTATAGGTTCCTACTCTTCTTCCAGCTTGTGTAGGTGTCGTTCAAGCTCTCTTAGCTTGTTTAAGGTCTCAACTTATTGTTCCTGTTCTTCCAGCTCGGGGCTCCCACAGGTAACTTTGTCCCACCAATATTTACTTTTGTCCTCTCCCAAAGGTCCCACCATTATCATCCAACTTTCAAATATAATCCCCACAACTCTCTTTTAAAATTCTTCAAATTTGTGGTCCTTGTCATTTCAACTTGCACTTAATCAGCTCAAAATATTAACAATCTTATAAGTATGAAAGGTGTATTAAAAAGATTTGAAAAGGAAAAACATTAACCAATAGGAATGAAAGAATTTCAAGAAGAATAAACAAATAAAACAAAAGATAAAAAAATTAAAAAAAATTAAATGAAGTTCAAAGAGAAGTAGAAATAATAAAATTAAAAGTTTTATTAGAAACTAATAATAAAAGTAAATTCAAATGAAGAGTCACAAAATGAAATAAATGAAATTCCTTTTGAAATAGATCAACAAAGATATCTAAACACAATATCACAAATAACTTATAGAAAATGGTACTGTTAAGTAAATTTAGTTATAAATCGATAATATTCGAGAAATATGATAGCCTTAATAGATTTAGAAGAAGATATGAATTGTATACAAGAGGGATTAACACTACTAAAGAAGTGATATTTAATAGCATGTATTTCGTAGCAATAAAAAATAAAACGCTATCAATCTCAAATTCAAAGAAGAAATGTGGTGTTTGTCTCATCAAATGTCACAGCTTTCAAATTATATTTTTATTTTATAATTATAATAAATTCACAAAGGTGGCGTTTTTTAAATGAAATGTCACAAAATTATGTTGATCAACTACTAGGTGGTATTTCAGTATTTAAACGTCACCTCTCTACTTCGTTATAAATAATTATTTTGCTTTGTAATTTTATATAATTATTTTATTATAAATACACAATAAGTATAAATAATCTATATGTACAATTTTTTAATAATTCAAAATAATATAAGTAGCATTTCTTTTATACGAAAATGCCACCTCTCCAATTTATGAAGAAAGAGGTGACGTTTTTACAAACTTCAAATGCCACCAATCTTAAAAAAATTGCTAAATAAAATATGTAGTAATTATCACTATTAATTTACATATATTCTTAAATAATAAAATTCAGGTATTGATCATTTTATTACATAATAATAAGTTAATTTTATTGAGTTGTAATTTTTTTATATTTAATCAGTAAATAATATTTTATTTATTGTTATTGAAATAGGTGGCGTTTGGTTGAAAATCAAATGCCACCTCTCTCCTTAAACTATTATAAAAATATTTTTACTCTTAATATTTTTATAATATACTTAGATTATTTATTATATAATATTACAAATTAATTTAAATATTTATATATTTAAGTAGAGAAGTAGCGTTTGTAGGCTTTATAAACGCCACCTCTATGATTTATTAACAAATTATTTTTATTATTATTATTAAATAATATAAATCCTTTTTTAATGTTTAGGAGAGAGGTGATGTTTATATTATAGACAAATGCCACCTCTCTACATCATTTAATAAAAATTAGATATAGCAAAATTAATAAATAAAGATTAATTTAATATTTAATTATCATTTTTTAATAATTAGTATATATTTAATTATATTATTCAGTGATATAGCTAATTATTAATAGGAATAAATTTATTTTTATAAGTACTTTTTTAGTACTTTAATTATATACATATATCTATTTTTAAGTAAATATTTACTAATTGATAATAAATATGTTAGTTAATTTTTTAAAATTTTTAGTCAGAGAGGTGGTGTTTGTTATACAAACAAACGTCACCTCTATACATCATTTATTAAAAAATAATATATCAAATATTAATAAATAATATTTAATTAAATGATTAATTATTATTTTTTTTATTATTTTGTATTTGTTGACTATAATTATTAATATCAATAAATATAATAATATTTTTATAAATACTTTAATTTTATACATATATTTTTAACTAAATATATATTTTTCAAATATAATTATTTTTTTTTAATTTTTAGTTAGAGAGGTGGCATTTGTTCTTCAAACAAATGCCACCTCTTTATATCATTTAGTAAAAACAAAAATTAAATATTAATAAATAAATATTAATTTAATATTTAATAATAATATTTACTAATTTTTAGTATCTGTTTGCTCATAATTATTAAGTAATATAGCTAATTATTGATAGCAATAGCTATAATAATATATTTATAAGTACTTTATTAATACTTTAATTGTATAAATATATCTATTTTTAACTAAATACATATTTTTTCTAATTTAACTAATTTCTTTTAATTTTTAGTCAGTGAGGTGGCGTTTGTTCTTCAAACAAATGCCACCTCTCTACATCTTTTATTAAAAAAATAATATATTAAATATTAGTATATAAATTTTAATTAAATATTAATTATTATTGTTTCTATTATTTAGGTATCTGTTTGCTCATAATTATTAAGTGATATAGCTATTTATTGTTTGCAACAGTTATAATTATATTTTATAAGTACTTTATTGGTCTTTTAATTGTATACATATATTATTTTTAACTAAAAATATATTTCTAATAAATATGATAGCTAATTTTTTTAAATTTTTATTCAGAAATGTGACGTTTGTTCTTCAAACAAAGCTATCACCCTGCATCTTTTATTAAAAAAATAATACATTAAATATTATATATAAATTTTAATTAAATATTAATTATTGTTGTTACTATTATTTAGGTATCTATCTGCTCATAATTATTAAGTGATATAGCTAATTATTGATAGTAATAGTTATAATACTATTTTTATAAGTACTTTATTAGTACTTTAATTATATATATATATATATATCTATTTTTAACTAAATACATATTCTTTCTAATATAGATAATTTTTTTAATTTTTAGTCAGAGAGGTGGTGTTTAGAACAAATGCCACCTCTCTACATCTTTTATTAAAAAAATAATATATTAAATATTAATATATAAATTTTAATTCAATATTTAATAATAATTTTTACTAATATGTAGCATCTGTCTGGTTATAATTATTAAGTAATATAGTTAATTATTGATTACAATAGCTATAAAATATTTTATAAGTACTTTATTAGTACTTTAATTGTATACATATATTTATTTTTAACTAAATATATATTTTACTAATAAATATGATAATAATTTTTTTTAATTTTTAGTCAAAGAGGTGGCGTTTAGAACAAACGCCACCTCTCTACATCTTTTATTGAAAAAAAATATATATTAAATATTAATATATAAATTTTAATTCAATATTTAATAATAATTTTACTAATATGTAGCATCTGTCTGGTTATAATTATTAAGTGATATAGCTAATTATTGATTACAATAGCTATAATAATATTTTATAAGTACTTTATTAGTACTTTAATTGTATAAATATATCTATTTTTAATAAAATATATTTTTAATAATAAATATGATAATAAATTTTTTTAAATTTTTAGTCAGAGAGGTGGTGTTTAGAACAAACGCCACCTCTCTACATCTTTTATTGAAAAAATAATGTATTAAATATTAATACATAAATTTTAATTCAATATTTAATAATAATATTTACTAATATGTAGCATCTGGTTATAATTATTAAGTGATATAGCTAATTATTGATTACAATAGCTATAATAATATTTTATAAATACTTTATTAGTACTTTAATTGTATACATATATCTATTTTTAACTAAACATATATTTTACTAATAAATATGATAGCTAATTTTTTTTTAATATTTGTTCAGAGATGTGGCATTTGTTCTTCAAACAAACACCACCTCTCTACATCTATTATTAAAAAATATTATATTGAATATTAATATATAAATTTTAATTAAATATTTAATTATTATTATTCCTATTACTTAGTATCTAGTTGCTCATAATTTTTAAGTGATATAGCTAATTATTGATAACAATAGCTATAATAATATTTTTATAAGTACTTTATTAGTACTTTAATTATATACATATATCCAGTTTTAACTTCATATACATTTTCTAATAAATATGATAGCTAATTTTTTAAAAATTTATTCAGACAGGTGGCGTTTGTTCTTCAAACAAACGCCACCTCTCTACATCTTTTATTTAAAAATAATATATCAAATATTAATATATAAATTTTTAATTAAATATTTAATTATTATTGTTCCTATTATTTGGGTATCTGTTTGCTCGTAATTATTAAGTGATATAGTTAATTATTGATTTTAACAACTACAATAGTACTTTTACAAGGACTTTATTAGTTTTTTTAATTGTATACATATATCTATTTTTAACCAAATATATATTTTTCTAATAAATATGATAGCTAATTTTTTTAACTTTTATTCAGAGATGTGGCGGTTGTTGTTCAAACAAACACTACCTCTCTGCATCTCTTATTAAAAAATTAATATATTCAATATTAATATATAAATTTTAATTAAATATTTAATTATTATTTTTCTTATTATTTATGTATTTGTTTGCTCATAATTATTAAGTGATATAGCTAATTATTGATAACAATAGTTATAATAATATTTTCATAAGTACTTTATTAGTACTTTAATTGTATGCATATATCTTTTTTTAACTAAATATATATTTTTCTAATAAATATGATAATTATTTTTTTTAATTTTTATTCACAGAGGTAGCATTTGTTCTTTAAACGAACGCCACCTCTCTACATCATTTATTAAAAAAATAATATATTAAATATTAATATATAAATATTATTTATATATTTAATTATAATTTTTACTAATATTTAGTATCTATTTTGTTATAATTATTAAGTGATATAGGTAATTATTAATAGCAATACCTATAATAATATTTTTATAAGTATTTATTATTACTTTAATTGTATACATATATCTATTTTTAAATAAATATTTATAATTGTAAATTAATATTTGTAGGTATATCTAATATCTTGTTGTATAATTATTATTAAATTAAAAACATAATAGCTATTATGAATTATGTATATCTTTAACTAATATAATATGGAGATAATTTTTTTAGGAGAGAGGTGGCATTTATTACATTTAAAAATGCCACCTCTCTAATAAAAACAAATTATGGTGTAGTGTGTGTTGCTGTGCTAGCATAACGGGTAGTGTGTGTATCAGTGTGTTGGGAATATGCATAACGGGTAGTGTGTGTATTAGTGTGTTGGGAACAGGCATAATGGGTAGTGTGTGTATCAGGCCAACTTTGTCTTCTTGCTGTGCAGACCGTCCGGGTACACTTGTTATACTATGTCTTCCTTTTTTATTTCTTGATCAGCATCATTTTCGTTCAGCTCTCTTGATCAGCATCATTTACGTTCAGCTCGTGGTCCAGCTCCCAACTCCTTTACATTGCCTTCAACTCTCTCAGCTCGTGATTTCAACTCGTGTTCTCCTTTTTTGGCTCGTGTTCTCCTCTTCCAGCTCTCCCAGCTGGTTTCCTCTTCTTGAAGCCCACAGCTCATGGTTCCTTTTCTTCCAGCTTAGCAGCTCACAGGTAACTCCTGTCCCCACAAATATTTTCTTTTGCCTTCTCCTAAATGTCCCCACACCATTAACGTCCAACTTTCAGATATAATCCTTAGTACCCAAAATTTTAACTTTTAAATATTCTAAAATTTGTGGTCCCTAACTTCAACTTATACTAGATCAGCTTTATTTTCTATTTTCACCTCATGATCTTCAACCTGTGTGGTCCCAACATTGTTTCCTTAACACTGATAGAATGATCTTTGTAGTTTTTTCAGCTCCCTGGTACGCTTTGCATTTTTTAAAAAAACATTTTGTTTTAGTTATATCATTAGATATGGGTTAATTTAAGATAAATTTTGAAATATTATATTTGTTACCCTGGAATTTTCAGTTTTCTCCTAAATGATAAAGAAAAAAATTAATTTTTACAGTAACCAAAAAAATATTCAATTTATATTTTAGTTAGCTGTAAGTTAAAATTATATTTGCATTTATTGATTTATTTTTTGTTGATTATTAATTTGGTTATTGATTAGAATATGTTGAATTAATTATTTTAGATATTTGCAAGTGTTGAATAGAGGTTTAATACCTAGAAAATTTTTAATTTTAAGTTGTTGTGTTGTTGAAATTTTTTTAAATTGTTGAATTAATATATAATTTGTCAAACTTTTTTTTTTAAATTGTTATGCTATTGATTTTATTTTGAAATATAAATAATATATTAAAAAAGAAATTATTAGTAAACTATGCATGTACTTATAATTTGATGACTTAGTTTTTTTATATTATTTTTATAGACTCAATCAAAATCAAAGAATAAGAAAATAATTGAATCACATGGTAATATCTCTAAGGAATCAAATACCATGCATAAGTAAAAAAGTGTATCTCATGGAGCTTCAAAAATGAAAAGGGCTAATAATTGTCGTGAAGCTTTTTGATCTTTTTTGCCAAAGCTTACTGCTAATAGCCAAACAATTGAAATAAAATTTGAGGAAGAAATCTATTGTAAAGATAGTTGGGAATATCTTGATAGAAATACCATTATGGAAATACTTAATCGAGAATGGGCCAGTGCTTCTGCTATCAACACTTGAATAAGGTACTTGTTTTATAATATCCTTTGATATTGATGTTTTTTTATCATTTGTTATGATTGGTTTAAATACAAATTTTTGGTATTTATCAAGGTATTTATACATTTCTTTTTCGAAAGACTCAGAGAAAATGAATAGATTTGCATTTATTAGTCCTCATGATATTAGTCATGGGTCGATATTAGGTCCATCTGAGCAAGTAAATCTTGTAAAAGAAATGTTCACAGAGAAGGCAGAAGTTGGAAAACATATGTTATTTTTAATTCCTTTCAATGCAGGGTAAGTAGTTTATTGATTTTTTTTTTCATTTGTGTATGATACCTCAATTTTATTAAGACATAACAAAAGTTTAAAATTTTTAGAAAACATTGAATTTTGATTGTTATCAATCTTGTGGCTGTTCATTTACCTTTAACTTATTATTTGGATCCTCTATCTGAAGGTATGCCAACAGATCGGCCTAATATGTTGAGATTATTCAATAAGTAAGTATTTATAGATATAAGAATTATTTTACACATTTTTATATATATTTGCATCAATTAGTATTGATTAATTTTTTTCTATTTTATTAGGGCATTGAACAATTTTCGAGGTCACAAAGAGCTCCCCTTTTCCAGAAATAAAGAATTCTCTAAAAGTTATCAATGGACAAAAATCATGGTATAAATTATGCTTTAGAGAATTATTAAATTATTGACTATATTTATTTTGTTCATAAATTTATATTATATTTTGGTGAATTTTTTAGTGCCCTTTTTAACCAAATAACAATGATTGTGGTTACTATATTATGAAATTCATGAAAGATGTGATCACTCATGGTCAAACTTCTATCCCATTTAAGGTATGAAATTTAACTCAATTTAAATTTTATCATTTTTAGTTGCTTATGACATCATTTTTTAATATATTTTGTAGTACTATAAGGATACAAGTTGCTTGAAATATAGTGATGAGCAAATTTATGATCAAATTAAAAAATGGTCATCTTTTGTTTTGACTTTAGGACGTCAAAACATAGGTAATTATTAAATGGTTTATTAATGTAGAAATTTTTAAAAATTTTCATTATATGTCTTCAACCTCTTGGAAAACTTAGCTATATTAATGTAGTTATAGACTTCTTGTTAGTATCACAAAGCTGTTTCTTTTTATTGTATAACTGAACTGTTTGTAAATTGTTGGACTGGTTGATATATGTTATTCAATCTTTTGTATTGGCTCAAAAGTTGGGTAAATTAATTTATGAAATTTTGTTTTTTAAAAAATAACATTAGGTGGCATTTCTTCCTTGAAGAAATGTCACCTAATGTAATTTTAAAAAAAACCAAAGAGGTGGCATTTCTTCAAGGAAGAAACACCACCTCTGTAGTCAAATAGGTGGCGTTTCTACCTATTAGAAACGCCACCTATTTGAATTTAAAATTTTTTAATTATAACAATTTTTTAAATATCTGGAGTTATTAACCATAAAAAAATTTACAATTGTGTTATGAATAAAAAAATAATATAACAAATAGGTGGCATTTTTTCAAGGAAGAAACGCCACCTTTGTTAAGCTGAGTTTGAGAGAGGTGGCATTTTTTCCTCGAACAAACACTGCCTCTGTTTATCCGAGGTATGAGAGAGGTGGCGTTTTGTTCGAGGAAAAAATGCCACCTCTCTAATTTTTTTAAAAAAATAATCTAATAGAGATAGTGTTTGGAAAACTAAATGCCCTCACTCTCACGTCAATCTCGTGGTGTTTCATTAATTAATAAAACGCCACGAGATACTTATTATAGCTTTGAAATTTATAGCATTTATTAAACACCAAAAAATTAAAATTTCAAACGCCACCAAAGCCTCTTTTTGTAGTAGTGTAATTCCAACAAAATATTATGAAAAAACTTGTAAAAAAATAGGAACAACCAACAATTATAAATTAGACATAAAATATAAATTAACAAACACACATAATGTAATAAAGGAGTATGTTTTAGAAATATTTTTATATTAGCTAAAACATTGAGTGAACATGTAATATTAGGCACGCCCTTTTTAGAGCTAATATCTCCTTTTAAGGTAGATCATCAAGGAATAATAACAAAAGTAGCACGAAAGAAATAATCTTTGAATGGGTAAAACTACAAATAATGAGAGAAATAAGAATGTCAAAACAAGATTCTATATTTAGAGTAAATTCCATATATAGAAAACAAAAAAAAATAAAGTTTCTCAATATAGAAATACATTATAAAAGAATTCATGAATAGAAAGCCAACCTACAACTAAAAGAAAGAATATAAAAAATAAAAGAAAAATTTGAAAAAGACATTTGTGCAAAACATCCAAATGCTTTTTGGGATAGAAAAAGACATATAATTGGAAAAAATAAACCTTTTAAAAGAAATAAAAATTATAAAATAGACAAGAAAGAAATAATTTGCTATAAATGTGGAAGATTTGGTCTTTTTCATTTTTTATTTTGTAGGCTGCTACTGCTTGGTTATCTCTTGAGCTAAATTTATTATTTCATATTCACTATAACCATCTAAGTTCCACTCATATATTGATGTTCCATCATAATGAGAGGCTGACATGGTGTATCTTTCTTCAAACTGTAAATCTAATAATGTGGGTCTAGGATAATAATTTTTTATGTTTTTACTATTTCTAAAAGGGAAAATTGGTCAAAAAGACCAAGTTGAAAAGGAAACTAGTCCCATGGACCAAATTGTCTTCAAGGGCCAAGATCAATTTTTTATTCATTTTACTTTGTATTGTGCTGACTAAAATGCTTCTAAAACATAAAAAAAAGTAATAAATAAAGGAAGAGGCTATTGAGGTTTTTGAACATTGTAGCACTAACATCTTGCGTGCGCCTGAGCATGGTGGTCCAATGACCATCTTCGACCGAGCATAGTGGATGAAGCCATCAACGGTTAAGTATTACTTTTTTACTCTAGGGATGTAGAAAAATGTTCTATTTTTAGAGTTGTTGCTTGGTTCAGCCTTGTTTAGACACCATTGATGGATGCTCTATTCATGCATTTGAAAGTAGGGGAGCTCTTGTTCGATGCAAATGTGGTTCAACTAACTCTTTGTCTATCCTCTAACATCCATCTAGCTTTAAAAATTCTTAAGACACTTTCTCTGACTTGCAAATAGGGCTTCCTTTGAAGTTTGAAACTTTAAAAATTTGAAGTGATACTTACAACATAAAGTATAAAAGCATCAATAGAGAATGATTTTAGGTTGGTATGATTGTGTTGTGATGTAATTTTTGATTCACTGCCAAACATGACCTATAGTACTCACACCAAACATTAAAAGCACATGACAATGTATTTCTCTCATTTATGAAGCTTGTGGTTCTTGGTTTTTAAATATCTTGTAGAGTAAAATGATTAGTGTGTAAGAAAATGAGATATATTGCTTCTTCACATAGGCAAGAACATTGTGATAGCTTTAAAGGGATTTTTATATAATGTTGGGATAGCAAGTGGATGAATGGTAAGAGAAGGAACCAAAATTTATGAACTAAGGGAAATCATATTTTCATGCCTAGGTATTAAATTGGAAGGATTTATCATCAAGTTTGAACTCATAGACTTGGACAAGCAGATTCTAGTAGATGTAGAAGGTCATAAAGCTATAAGGCAAGTAGTAAAGTATAATTAGAAATGCATATGCTTGTACATACTACAAGAAGCATGTGACTTTGGACATGAAGGATAACCACATTTGATGGCAATTTGACAAGGGTATAGATATATAGGTGTTCAAGGTGCCATAAATATAGGGCATACCAAGTGAAGTGCAAGAACTAAAATTTGAGTTGACCTTAACTTTGACATATATACCTATTCACCTGCACCTTTAGTATATAGTAACTTTTGATAGATCTTTTGGTGTATTATGAAGTATACTTATAGACATCCCCCTTACATGGCTTTTGTATAAGGTAGTATGTAGGTTAACAAGTCATGATGTTGTCCTTAACCCCATGATATATTTTTTGACTTGGGGTGCCTTATAGTCTTTTTGTGTCATTTAGTTTGTACATGGCAGATTGATAAAGCTACTGTGATGGAATTAAGATCGTTTCTTTAAAATTTATATTATTCATATTTTTCCCAAACATGTACTTATTTTTCATGGAAATTTTAGTTGTGTTTCCTATCAAATTCATAAATCCTCAGTTGTCAATCCAATAATTACATGTAAGAACTAACAAATTTCATGTAAAACCAACCCACAGATAGTACCCTACTGTCATTGCCACTAAATTCCATGTAAACCACTACTCATTACATGTAAATCAATATAATAAAAAATGTGTGAGGATGCCTAAATGATAATATACAGTAATCCCTAGTAGATTACATGTAAACCAATCACACAAAGAGGATGCCCTTATGAGTGGCCTAGAAATTACATGAAAATGGCTATGGTTTAGATGTCAATCAAAAGGTAAAGAAACTCACGATCATATTTGAGGAATTATTTACATGTAATCCCTATCGAATTACATGTAAACTAGTCACACAAAGAGGATGCCCTTAGGAGTGGTCTAAAAATTATATGAAAATGGGTACGGTTTACATGTAAATCAAGAGATGAAGAAACTCACAATCATGCCTAAGGAATAATTTACATGTAATCTCCTCTAGATTACATGTAAACCAATGACAAAGAGAGGATGCTTCTATAAGTGCTTAAAAATTACATGAAAATGCATGTGATTACATGTAAATCAATAAATTAAGACCTCTTACACTATAATCCTTACACTCTAGCCAAAAGACTTGCACCATAAGCAAGAAGCCTTGTACCTCAAGTCTTAACAATTTTCATGCAAATCTGGCCTTGGGTGCAAGACTTCTAGCATGAAGTGCAAGCCATATAGCTTGAGGTACAAGGTTTCTAGCTTGGGTGAAAGGGTTCTGACTTAGGGTGCAACCCTTCTAGATTTGGCTTAATGTATAAGGGTTCTAGCTTGAGGTACAAGGCTTTTAGCTTGTATGCAAAGGTTATGTGTTGTGCTATGGAAACATTAATTTACATGTAAATTTTAGGGATTTTCATATAAATCTAGGCTTAGGTGCAAGGGTTTTAGCTTTAAGTGCAAGCCTTTTGGCTTTGGTGCAAGGGTTCTAGCTTAAGGTGCAAGCCTTCTAGCTTTAGATATAAGGATTTTGGCTTAAGGTGCAAGCCTTTCGACTTAGGGTGCAAGGGTTCTGGCTTGGATGCAAGGTTATGTGTTATGTTATGATAACATTTATTTACATGTAAATCTTAGGTTTTCATGTAAATCTAGGCTTAGATGCAGGGGTTCTTCTTGAGATGCAAGTCTTTTAGCTTTAGGTGCAAGGATCTAGCTTAATGTGTAAGAGTTCTAGCTTAGGGTGCAATGATTTTGGCTTGTGTTATGGCAAGATTGATTTACATGTAAAACTTAGGCATTTTCAAGTAAAGTTAGGCTTAGGTGCAAGGGTTTGGGCTTGGGTGCAAGCCTTCTGGCTTTGGTGCAAGGGTTCTGACTTAGGGTACAAGACTTCTGGCTTAGGGTGCAAAGATTCTGGCTTGGAGTGCAAAGGTTCTGGCTTGGTTGATTTACATATAATCACATGTAGTTTTCATGTAATTCTTAGGCATTTATAAGGGCATCCTCTTTATGTGATTCATTTACATGAAATCCAAATTTGTTTTCATGAAATTCTGAGCCACTTACAATGGTGTGCAATTTGTGTGTTTGATTTATATGTAATTCGCTAGAAATTATATGTAAATTTAGGTGTCAATCATGCTAGTAAGGTTGTCCACTTGCTGATTTTCATGAAAACCATTATGACTTTCATGTAACTTTGAGCCACTAACAAAGGCGTGCTCTCTATATGATTGGTTTACATGTAATTGATAGGGATTACATGTAAATTATTCATCAGATATGCTTGCATGTTTCTTTACCTATTGATTTACATGTAAAATGCAGCCATTTCATGTAATTATAGGCCACTACTAGGGGCATGCTCTCTGTATGTTTGATTTGCAGATAATCCCATAAAGATTACATGTAAATTTGGCTATTAGTCATGCTCACGTGTTTGTCCATCTACTGATTTACATGTAAACTGTTGTGGTTTTCATCTAATTTTAGGCCACTCACAGGGGCGTCCTCTCTGTGCATTTGATTTACATGTAATCCCTTAGAGATTATATATAAATTATTCCTCAGGTATGCTAGCACATTTTTCCCCATATTAGTTTACATGTAATTAGTGGTTTACATGTAATTTACTAAACTATTCCTCATACATGCTTGTAAATTTTTCCCCATATTATTTTACATATAATTCATGGTGTTTTATATGAAAATTAGTATCATTGACAGTAGAATTTACATGAAATTATTCATTATTATCATGGACTTTTTAAAGAATCACATTGAAGGCTAATTATATCCACATTTGGTATCATAAATATGAGAGTGTTGATATACATACATAAAATCTATACATTAAATAATTTATAAAAGCATGTGTCTAACAACATTTGTATATTATACTATAAAATCTATGTTCCCTTCCAAGCAAGAAGGCTCCACTATTGCTAATTGTAACCCATGTGTGACGTCATGAATTTCCCTATAATCAACAGTAATGGGATTCACTTCAGCACCAGCTTCAATTTAGCTTGGATCCTTGCTTTTCACATTAGCCCTATGCAATCACTCCCTTCACTAAGGTCATCTCTATCATGTACATTACTTGTCTTAGCTCCCATTAACCTCATTGACACCCCCTCACATTTACAGTTCAGCTTTTGCAAACCTAACATATTTTCTTCATTTGATTCGTTAATAGCTAGACTAATACAATTCCCTAATTTTGATTGCAGCTGTAACATCCTCTTGGCAGCAGCATTACCAAGTGATCCCATTATTCGGCTACATGCACAATTCATTTTTTTCACCAAAGGCACAAATAAGGCCATGGAATATAAATAAAAATGACATATCAAGTATAATACTCAACTTAAAATATATCAAATATTTAAACTTAGGGTGTAGAAGATCACTAGCTTGATTGTCCTTCTATTGCCTAGGTTTCATAGGTGCTTCCTGTGGCATAGATTTCATGGGTGATTTAATTGTTCTAAGTGGTGTGGGTGTAGTACATTCCACCTCTAATGCAAGACTTGAAAACCAGACCCCTTGTACCCTCTCCTTCTCCTTCATAGTAGCTTAATTTATCTTCTTTGTCCTAATAGAGTAATGTATCGCTTGACTCAGCAACCTCACTACCATCTAAGGGAAGTTTTAAAGAAACATAATCTACAATCACAAGAGGTAAAAAATGTCATATACACAAGGTAATCAACATGTAAAAACAATCAAATTATACTATTTACCATCAAAAAATAGAGGCAGTCACCAACATATGATTTGTTTTCACTATTAGATGTAGCTTTCCTGTATTGCTCAATCTCTCTCATTAACTCTTTGACAACAAATTCACTCAAATTGTAGAAGTTAGAGTTGTTTTTCTATAAGAGATGATCTTTACCAACTATGAAGTCACTTCTCCTCTCATAGGAGGACACAAAAGCATACCCAAACACATCATCTTTATCACCTCTAATGATCATGTTTTTTTTTTTTGAAAATCTACACCCAATATACTTCCTTTTCAATGCATTATATAGCTTGCCTTCTGTGAACACTGTATTTTATCCGGGCATTTTTTAAAATTTAACAAAAATAATAATAAATAACAAAAAAAATATAAAAATACAAAAATGCAATTTAATCCTATTTAGGATTATATTTTCAAAACAAAAAATTTTAATTTATTGATAGGGTTTAGTTTTATTTTAGATAATCTTTTATTGGTTAGGATTTTATTTCTCTTAGTTTATTAAAATAATTAAAAAATAAAAAAATAAAAAATGAAATTTAATCCTTTTTAGGATTATATTTTCAAAACAAAAAAAATCTTTAATTAATAGGTTTAATTTTTTTTAACCTAGATGATCTTTTGTTGGTTAGGATCTTATTTCTTTTAGTTCATTAAAAATAACTAAAAAATAATAACAAGTACAAAAACAAAATTTAATCCTTCTAAGGATTATATTTAAAAAAATAATAATCCAAAAAAATTTTAAAAAAATAATCTTGCTTAAATTTTTAAAAATCTCTCTCAAATTATCCCCAATCATTCAGGAATATTGGGTGTCTACTCTTGAGAGTTAACTTTTCTCTTCTTAAACTTTATTTTCATTTATGTGTGTGTGCGTGCGTGTGAATCAAATTAATCAAAATTATTAATTAAAAGCAAAAAAAAAAATATAGGCTAGACGAAACGCTGATGGAATAGCGTTTCATCATAGCCTTAAGGGGCAGAGAAACACTCGGTCAAATGCTGTA